>NC_136524.1:26052027-26099969 GCF_053919585.1 Euprymna scolopes | reverse complement strand
ATACATACATTCTATATATATATACATTCTATATATATACATTCTATATATATATATATTCTATATATATATATATATTCTATATATATATTCTGTATATATATTCTATATATATATTCTATATATATATATTCTATATATATATTCTATATATATATATTCTATATATATATATATATTCTATATATATATTTCTATATATATATTCTATATATATATTCTATATATATATATTCTATATATATATTCTATATATATATATATATGCTATTATATATATATTCTGATATATATATAATTCTATATATATATTCTGATATATATATATATTCTATATATATATATATATATCATATACATATATATATATATTCTTATATATATATATTCTATATATATATTCTATATATATATATATATTCTATATATATATATATATATATTCTATATATATTATATATATATTCTATATATATATATATATATATTCTATATATATATATATTCTATATATATATATATTCTATATATATATATATTCTATATATATATTCTATATATATATTCTATATATATATATTCTATATATATATATTCTATATTATATATATTCTATATATATATATATATATATTCTATATAATATATATATATATTCTATATATATATTCTTATATATATATATATATATATATATTCTATATACATATATATATATATATATATATATTCTATATATATATATATTCTATATATATATATATATATATATTCTATATATATATATTCTATATATATATATATATATATATATATATATATATATATAATATATATATATTCTATATATATATATATATATTCTATATATATATTCTTTATATATATATATTCTATATATATATATATAATATATATATATTCTATATATATATATCTATATATATATATATATTCTATATATATATATATATATATATATATTATTTTACTATATATATATATTCTTTATATATATATATATATTCTATATATATATATATATATATATATATTCTATATATATATCTTATATATATATATATTCTATATATATATATATTCTATATATATATTCTATTATATAATATATATATTCTATATATATTATTATATATATATATATATATTCTATATATATATATTCTATATATATATATATTCTATATATATATTCTATATATATATATATATTCTATATATATATATATATATATATTCTATATATATATTCTTTATATATATATATTCTATATATATATATATATATATATATTCTATATATATATTATATATATATTCTATATATATATATATTCTATATATATATTCTATATATATATATATTCTATATATATATATATATTCTATATATATATTCTATATATATATATATATATATTCTATATATATATTATATATATATATATATATATATATTCTATATATATATATATATTCTATATATATATATATATTCTATATATATATATATATTCTATATATATATATATATATTCTATATATATATATATATTCTATATATATATATATATTCTATATATATATATATATTCTATATATATATATATATATTCTATATATATATACTTATATTCTATATATATATACTTATATTCTATATATATATATATATTCTATATATATATATATATATTCTATATATATATATATATATATTCTATATATATTCTATATATATATATTCTATATATGTTCTATATATATATATATATTCTATATATATATATATATATTCTATATATATATATATATATATATATTCTATATATATTCTATATATATATATTCTATATATGTTCTATATATATATATATATATTCTATATATGTTCTATATATATATATATATTCTATATATATTCTATATATATATATATTCTATATATATTCTATATATATATATATTCTATATATATTCTATATATGTTCTATATATATATATATATATTCTAAATATATATATATATATTCTATATATATATTCTATATATATATTCTATATATATATATATTCTATATATATATATTCTATATATATATATATATTTTATGTATATATATATATTCTCTCTCTATATATATATATATATTCTATGTATATATTCTATATATATATATATATTCTATATATATATTCTATATATATATATATATATTCTATATATATATTCTATATATATATATATATTCTATACATATATTCTATATATATATATATATTCTAAATATATATTCTATATATATATATATATATTCTGTATATATATATATATATATTCTATATATATATATATATTCTGTATATATATATATATATATTCTATATATATATATATATATTCTGTATATATATATATATATTCTATATATATATATATATTATTCTATATATATATATATATATTCTTTAAATATATATATATTCTATATATATATATTCTTTATATATATATATATATATATATTCTATATATATATATATATATATTCTGTTATATATATATATCTATATATATATATTCTATATATATATATATATATATATTTTATATATATATATATATTCTATATATATATATATTTTATATATATATATATTTTATATATATTATATATATTCTATATATATATATATTTTATATATATATATATTTTATATATATATATATTCTATATATATATATTCTCTATATATATATATGTTCTATATATATATATTATATATATATTCTATATAATATATATATTCTATATTATATATATATATATTCTATATATATATATATATTCTATATATATATATTCTATATATATATAAATATCTATATATATATATATATATTCTATATATATATATATATATTCTATATATATATATATTTCCTATATATATATATATATTCTATATATATATATAATATTCTATATATATATATATTCTATATATATATATATTCTATATATATATATATATATTCTATATATATATATATTCTATATATATATATATATATATATATATTCTCTATATATATATATATTCTCTATATATATATATATTCTCTATATATATATATATTCTCTATATATATATATATTCTCTATATATATATATTCTATATATATATATATATATTCTCTATATATATATATATTCTATATATATATATATATATTCTATATATATATATATATTCTATATATATATATATATATTCTATATATATATATATATATAATTCTATATATATATATATATAATATTCTATATATATATATATTCTATATATATATATATCTATATATATATACATTCTATATATATATATTCTATATATATATACATTCTATATATATATTCTATATATATACATTCTATATATATATATATATTCTATATATATATATATACATTCTATATATATATATTCTATATATATATATATACATTCTATATATATATATATTCTATATATATATATATATATATATTCTATATATATATATATACATTCTCTCTATATATATATACATTCTATATATAATATATATATATTCTATATATTTATATACATTCTATATATATATATTCTATATATATATATATATACATTCTATATATATATACATGCACATTCTATATATATATATATATATATATATATATTCTATATATATACATTCTATATATATATACATTCTATATATATAGATTCTATATATATATATATACATTCTATATATATATACATTCTATATATATACATTCTATATATATACATTCTATATATATATATACATTCTATATATATACATTCTATATATATATACATTCTATATATATATACATTCTATATATATATACATTCTATATATATACATTCTATATATATATACATTCTATATATATATACATTCTATATATATACATTCTATATATATATACATTCTATATATATATACATTCTATATATATACATTCTATATATATATACATCTATATATATACATTCTATATATATACATTCTATATATATATACATTCTATATATATATACGTTCTATATATATATACATTCTATATATATATACGTTCTATATATATATACATTCTATATATATATACATTCTATATATATATACGTTCTATATATATACATTCTATATATATATACATTCTATATATATATACATTCTATATATATATACATTCTATATATATATACATTCTATATATATATACATTCTATATATATATACATTCTATATATATATACATTCTTTATATATATACATTCTATATATATATACATTCTATATATATATATATACATTCTATATATATATATACATTCTGTATATATATATATACATTCTGTATATATATATATACATTCTATATATATATTTATATATATACATTCTGTATATATATACAGTGATGATCATATTTATTGGCACGGTAAAATAAAAGTTAAATTTTGTCTTATAAATTCTAAAAAAGGGATTAAATTAAAGAAAATAACAAAGTATATTATGTATTTTTAACTGGCCTTCCGATGCAGCAATCGGATTTTAGGAGAAATAAATTACAAAGGAACAACAAACATAATTGCAAAAAACACTTGTTCAAAATTATTGGCACGATTTATTTAATAATCAATTGTATAGCCTTTGGCCTTGATTACCTTCCTCAGTCGCTTTTCATAGTTTACAACCAAGTTGTTGCACTCTTCAGTGGTAATTTTAGCCCACTCTTCCTGACAATTATCCTCCAATTGAATAAGATTCTTAGGCTTCCTTTGCATTACCCTCAATTTTAATGTTCTCCATAAATTTTCAATTGGATTAAGGTCTGGGCTTTGTGATGGCCACTCCAAAACATTAATATGATTGTCCTCAAGCCATTTCTTAGTCAGTTTAGCCGAATGCTTTGGGTCATTATCTTGCATGAACCACCAACGACGACCAAGTGAGAGCTCTTTAGCAGAGTCTTTCAGGTTTTTATCCAATATTTTAACATAATCTTCCTTTTTTATGCTACCTGTGACCTTAACAAGTCGCCCTGGTCCAGAGGCAGCAAAGGATCCCCAAAACATCAAACTGCCTCCACCGTGCTTCACTGTGGGTATGGTGTTCTTAGGCAGGAAAGCTTCGCCAGATTTTCTGTAAATATAAGACACTTTATTATGGCCAAATAACTCTATTTTCGTTTCGTCAGTCCATAGAACACGTTTCCAGAATGCAACATCTTTATCAATATAACGTTTTGCAAAGGCTAGCCTTGCTTTCAGGTGCATAGGCTTAAATAAGGAAGTCTTTCTCGGACGACATGCTTTTAAACCAGCTCTCTTCAAAACTCTACCAACTGTATGTCGAGATACATTCACTCCAGAGGTGCTCTGTTCATCAACAATCTCCCCAACAGAGATCCTTGGGTTTTGTTTTACTTGTCGAACAATTTTCCGTTCATCTCTTGGGGAAAGAATCCTTTTTCTCCCTCTACCCTCTAAACTCATAACGTGGCCTTGCGATTTGAACTTGTTTATTATGGCTCTAACAGTGAATTTGGGAAGGTTTAGCTTCTTTGAAATCTTATCATAGCCCTCCCCATTGGTATGGCATGCTACAACAAGCTTCCTGACGTCTTCGCTGTGTTCCTTAGTTTTAACCATGGCGATTGAAAATTATAATTTAGTCACTTATAATAGTTAAATAAATCGCTATCTAAAAATTATCTGAAAAAAATTATTCACTGAATTAGCGTTAAACAAGCATAATATGGCTATAAAAAAGTTCAGAAAGCACGTAAACCGGAAATTGATTGATATTATACTGATACTAAAAGAAAAACAAAGCCGTGCCAATAATTTTGAACAAGGGTTTTTTGCAATTATGTTTGTTGTTCCTTTGTTATTTATTTTTTCTAAAATCCGATTGCTGCATCGGAAAGGCCAGTTAAAAATACATAATATACTTTGTTATTTTCTTTAATTTAATCCCTTTTTTAGAATTTATTAGACAAAATTTAACTTTTATTTTACCGTGCCAATAAATATGATCATCACTGTATATATATATTCTATGTATATATTCTATATATATATACTCTATATATATATATATTCTATGTATATATTCTATATATATATATATATATATTCTATATATATATATATATATATATTCTCTCTCTATATATATATTCTATGTATATATTCTATATATATATATTCTATATATATATTCTATATATATATTCTATAGATATATTCTTTATATATATATATATATTATATATATATATATTCTATATATATATATTCTATATATATATATTCTATATATATATATATTCTATATATATATATATATATATATATATATATATATATATATATATTCTATATATATATATATTCTATATATATATATATATATATATATATATTCTGTATATATATATTCTATATATATACATGTTCTAAATATATATTCTATATATATATATATATATATATATTCTATATATATATATATATATTCTATATATATATATGTTCTAAATATATATTCTATATATATATATATATATATTCTATATATATATATTCTATATATATATGTTCTAAATATATATTCTATATATATATATATATATATTCTATATATATATATATATATAGTCTATAAATATATATTCTATATGCTATATATATATATATATTATACTATATGCTATATATATATATCATACTATATGCTATATATATATATTATATATGTATGCTATATATATATATTCTATATATATTGTATATATATTCTATATATATATTCTATATATATACTTTATATATATTATATATATATATATATATATATATATATATATAATATATTATATATATATATTATATATATATTATATATATATTATATAGTCTATATATATATATATATTATATATATATTATATATATATATATTATATATATAGTCTATATATATATATTATATATATATTATATGTATATATATTCTACATATATATATTCTATGTATATATATTCTACATATATATATTCTATGTATATATATTCTACATATATATATTCTATGTATATATATTCTACATATATATATTCTATGTATATATATTCTACATATATATATTCTATTTATATATATTCTACATATATATATTCTACATATATATTCTATATATATATTCTATATATATATATATATTCTACATATATCTTTTGTATATATGTATTCTATATATATGTAGTCTATATATATATATATTCTATATATACTATATATATATATATATATTCTATATATATAATATTTATTCTATATATATATATATATTCTATATATATATATATATTCTCTCTCTATGTATATATATTCTGTATATATATATATATATATATATTCTATATATATATATATTCTCTATATATATAGAATATATATATATTTATTACGAGATCCTTGGTCAAGGAAAAACAGATGTTTATAAGGAAGAAATAGTGAATATGTTGATGGGAAATAAATAAGTAAATAAAAATAATAATTTTCGAGGGCAGAAAAAGCAATACAGGGTCGTTTTCTGGTTTAGATTAGAACAACAATGCAAATTATTAAGGAAATAAGATCCTATCGAAAGGTACGTGGGGGGGATGTGGTCTTACTGGCCGACACCTATAGGAACTTAGGGTCAGAGGGGCAATACAGACTAGCCAGCCGAGAATGGTTGACTCATGGTAATAAATAGTTGTCTCTTATCACATCAGGGCCGGAGTGGGGTCTTTAAGAGAAAGACGAACGAGAATTTGTTTCGAGATAATGGCTGGTGAAAAAACCTGTTAACAACAAAGTGGAAGTGACTAATTATTGATAAGTAATACCTCAGTACAATGAGGGTTAAAAATTGGTATAGATAAAAGCCGAGAGAAGGAGTAGAAATTAGGGAATACAAATTGATACGATAAAAGAAGAGAGAGAGAGGTGGGGAAAGGAAGAAAGAATAACTCCAAAAAGGTGGACGGAGGAATTACTGATTTGATACAAACAAAACACTTGGCTAATTGGTGTCTTTTTTCGCTGATCCCTTCCCATGGACTGACGGTAGACGAAGAACGGAGAGCTTGGTAAAGGAAACAAAACTGCCAGCCCCCCTAAGTTGCATGACTAGGCAGTGTGTAACTATTATATTGTAAAGTCAAAGACAATAATCAATTCTGTGTTAACCAATTGTGACTTTCTTTTCTTTGATTGGAACGCCGTTGTGAATGCAATATATTTCTCCGATAGCCCAGATGACGGTTGGAAGCTGATTTGAAAGCAGAACCGAAAGGAGACCGACGAAGACCCAAAGACAAATTCGACCACTAGAAGAAACCATGAGTAACATAGCGCCACATGTATCGGCTACAGGTGCACTTCAATCACGAGCCTATGCACCTGAGCTGAGCTGCACGGCGGCGTTACATATAGAATATATACATTCTCTATATATATTCTATATATAGGTATAGTATATATATACATATTATGTATAGTATATATATACATATTATGTATAGTATATACATACATATTATGTATAGTATATATATATATATATATATATATATATATATATACATAATATATATTGTATATATATATGCAAATATAATACATGTATTATACATGTATATGTAATATATATATTATACATGTATATGTAACATATATATTATACATGTATATGTAATATATATATTTTACATGTATATATAATATATATATATATAACACATGTATATATAATATATATATAATACATATATAATACATGTATATGTAATACATATATAATACATGTATATATAATACACATATTATACATGTATATATTATAATACATATATGTATGCATTATAATATATATAATATAATATATATATATTGTATGTACTATATATTTATTATATATAATATACTATATATAACATATATATATATAATATATTATATATAATATATATATGTTAATATATATATTACATTTATAATATATATTATATATGTAATATATTATATATCTGTATATTATATATTATATAGAACATATATAATATATATATGGTATATTATATATGTTATATAAAACATATATAAAATATATTATATATAATATATATATATAATGTATATATATATGTATATATAATATATTATACATGTATATATTATATACATAATACATGTATATATATATGTATATATAATATATTATACATGTATATATAATATATATATATGTATATATAATATATTATATATGTATATATAATATATTATACATGTATATATTATATACATAATACATGTATATATATGTATATATAATATATTATACATGTATATATTATATACATAATACATGTATATATAATATGTATATATAAACATATATAATACATGTATACATAATTCATGTATATAATATGTATATAATATGTATATAATATAATATAAATATTTTATATATAATATATATTATATAATTTATATAATATTCATAATATGTATTTTGGATTATATATAATATTTATATGTATATTATAATATGTATATGATAATATATATATTATATGTATTTTATAATCTGTATATTATAATATGTATATTATAGGTATTTTATTGTTTGTATATTATATGTATGTTATAACACGTATATTGTAATATGTATATTATATATATTGTATAATATGTATATTATTATATGTCTATTATAATATGAATATTATAATATATATATGATAATATGCCTATTATAATATGAATAATATAATATATATATTATAATATGAATAATATAATATATATATATTGTATTATGAATAATATAATATATTATAATATGTATGTTATAGTATATATATTATAATATATATATTCTAATATGTATATTATAATATATATATTGTAATATGTATAATTTAATATATATATTGTAATATGTATATTATAATATATATGTTGTGATATGTAAATTATCATATGTATATTATAATATGTAGGTTGTAATATGTAGGTTATAATATCTATATTATAATATGTATATTATAATATGTATAATCTAATACATATTATAATATGTATAATATATATTTTAATACGTTTGCTATAATATATTTTATAATATATTAGTATATATACATATATTACTATATATATTATAAATTTATATAATATATATACATTCATTTTATGTATTATATATAATCTATATTATAATATATATTATTGTGTGTATATATATATATACATATATATATATATATATATATATATATATATAATGTATATATATATTGTATACAAATTTTTTGTGAATTACATTGAGAATAGGAATAAATATATAAATAAAGAAAAAGTAAGAAAATGTAAATAACTTATTTATTTACAATTCAACATGAGAAGATATGAAGTATAACTTCATAACTTTTGACTATAGATTTAAATTGTTTCAGTACTGATATTTTATCTTGTAAATATTACTAAATTATTTATAATATAGATCCTTTTTATTTTGTTTAAATAAAATTAAGTTAAATACATTAAATCTATATTAGAATTACTTATTAATTCCATAGGGATAACTACGAATTTGTTAAATAAGTAAATGTACGTTGATATTTCGTTAGATTTTTTCCAAGGCAGGTAACTCTGCCTCTCTTTATTAAGTAAATTTTATTATTTGTAAGGTCGATATTATGGAGTTTTCAGATGTTATTTAAACTTAACAAAACGTAAGTATAGTTTTTTTATTGTATGATTTTAAAAATTATAATTGTAATGATAAATAAGTTTGATTGTGATAACCGACCGTAATGATCAATAGGTTTTTTTTTGTTTATTTGTTTTTTTAGCTGTCTTTAGTTTCATATATATAAACATGTATAATAGTTTTTAATTTGTTGATATTATTTTTATTAGTATGTATACACAAATTACAATTAATAAATTTATTAATTATTAAATAGGACATTTTGGTAGAAGACTCATAAATTAATTAAAATTGTTAGTACGAATAGTTGGGTTTAATGACTTTGATAAAAATTCAATATGGCGTAATGGTAAAAATAAAAAGGTATTTGCAGTCTCTCTTCCAATTTTTGGATTTTAATCTCGTTAAATCACACTTCAATTCTTTTTGACGCATTGATTGTTGCTATATCTTCTGATGAGTTAAAGGCATAATAAATTCACTGATTGATATAATAATTAAGTAACTGATTTTGTGCTACGAAACATACTGTCAAGAATTGTATAAGTCAACTGAATTAAAGGAATAAATTATAAGATGGTCAACATACTGAACTTTGGAATATAACTTTTTGTCAATTATTCTCTATATTTTATTATATATATTATATATATGTTTATATTATATATATACATTATATATGTGTATTATATATGTATTTTATATGTATATTATTGTAGTAATGATGGTGGTAATGAAGAAAACAGCAATGAGGAAGTGCTGCCCCCGATTCTTCGAAGGAGTACTCGCCAACGACGATTGCCCGCATGTCCTGTTTGTGATCATGAGATCAGGGGGGAGTGTGGAGAAATGCGTGACTTACCTGGATAGACCACGTGCGGGTCGGTCACTGAAAATAAATAAAAAGAAAGAAAAGAAACGGTCAAGACTCGTATTTATAGAGTAGTGATCACGTGAGTTAGAAGAATATGCAAATAGAGGTGAACGATTTTGCCATATAAAAAGCCTGTGTTGTTAAGAGGAGAGGCAGACTGTTGGCAGAAGTCAGTGCTGTCAGACGTGCTTTAGAGTTTTGTTATATGCTGTGCTCGATTGTTGGGAGAGAGAAAAGAGAAGAGGAGGAACCAAGAATACATTCTGCAGATACTTGACTTTGTGTTGGTCTTAAGCTATTTCGGCGCTTGGTGTGCGGTGACTAACAATGGACAGATTCGACATTCGCTTAATACCCGAGTTCGACGGATCTACCACTGGACCGGCTGTCGTCGAATGGATGAAATCAAGCAGAGCCTGTATACAGCGTTTGGTACAGATCCATTTGTTGCGTGGCAACAGTTCACGAGCCGGACACTTCAACCCAAGGAAACAGTCGACGTGTACCTAGCCGACCTGCGAAAATTATCTGTACCGTTTGGTGGGGTCAACGATAAAATATTAAGCTGTGCTTTTTTGGTAGGCCTACCCGAGGAGGTCAGTAAACTGTTGCGGGCATCATCAAGAATCGATGAATTGTCAACTGATGAGTTATTGGCCCGAGCTCAAAACATCTGTAAGGAACAGGAACCAATTGCAGCAGCAGTTCGTTTTCGACATGGAGGCAATGTGGACTCTCTTCCAGATAGTAATAAGCATGCCACCCCAGTGTGTTATAAATGTGGGGAGGCCAATCATTTTGCTAAAGAGTGCCGGAGTGATAGGAGAGGTGTATATCCACAATCAAAGAGACCAGTGCAATGCTATCGCTGCAATAAGTTTGGGCACATATCTCGCAACTGTTCGGGAAAGGAAGTTGGGGCCAAGGTACTATCGCTACCCTTGCCCCCTGCCAACCAATAAACACAGGATTGCCTGTCATTAGCGTTAAACTTGATGATGTGCAGTGTTCAGCACTTATAGACACGGGGTGTTCCCGGTCTATAGTTAGTGCCCATTGCTGTCCGGTGTGGCGGAGGAACCCAGTCGGCGTTATGACCATCAATGGCTTATCACGGGTATGTTGTGGTGAAGGGACAGTCACAATCTGTACTGAGAAGGGTGACACAGCTAAAGTTGACGTTCTGGTGATGCAGGAGAAACCCCTTGGCTACGACATGTTGCTTGGAATTGATGCAATACAAGCACTAGAAGGCGTTACAATCACAGCAGCTAGAGGTATCAGGCTTGGAGAAGGGAAAGACGTCTGTGCAGCCATGTCGATTGAAGAAAAGGACTTCTGTGCTACATTTGATGACAACGAAAAGGTGTGGACTGCAAAGTGGAAATGGGCCATGGGCCAGGAACCAGATCGGCTGTGCAACACGATTCCAGAGTATGCAGTTTCTACCAAGAATAGGGCCGCATATGAAGAAGAACTTCAGATGTGGATTGACAACGGTTGGTTAATACCATACCCACAGGAACGTCTGGGACCACCCAAGGGATTAATTCCGCTCATGGCTGTTGAACAACCTACCAAAGAAAAAATTCATTCCGTAATGGATTACCAAGAGTTGAATCGGCATGTTGATGCGTTTACCGGAAACGCAGATGTGTGCGCTGCTAAACTGAGAGAGTGGCGTCAAAAAAGGAGCAATGTAGCACTTCTGGATCTAAAGAGGGCCTACCTGCAGATACGTGTCCATGAGTCATTATGGCCGTTTCAGACAGTACTACTCAAGGGAAAACTATATTGTTTGACACGTTTGGGTTTTGGCCTAAACGTAGCACCCTTGATTATGACAACCATTATTAAAACCGTTTTGATGCAGGATGAGACCACAGCAAAAGCTGCTTCAGCCTACATAGATGACATCTATGTTAATGAGGACATAATGTCTGCGGATGCAGTTCGAATAAAACTGAAAGCGTTTGGGTTAATAAGCAAAGACCCTAAGCGCCTAAAGGATGGAGTGCCCGTGCTAGGCCTCGAGGTCTGGGAGGAGGGCAATACGTTGCGATGGAAGTGAGGGAGCCCACTTCCAAAGTTACCCAATGTATTAACAAGACGTACTGTGTTTTCTATCTGTGGTAAATTGGTAGGACATCTACCTGTCTGTGGATTGCTCCGATCGGCAACAGGAGTGGTGAAAAGACGAGTGACTACAGTAACAAAAGGATGGGACGATGTTGCGGATGATGATTCTCTCCACCAAATGATGGCTGAAATGTTGTCCAGAGTGCATAGGAATGACCCTGCCCGGGGTGAGTGGCAAGTGTCTGGAAACGAACTAAATGCATGGGTTGACGCAAGTTCGTTAGCTACAGGTGTTGTGTTGGAGCAACTAGGTGTTGTTGTGGAAGATACATGCTGGCTTCGTCCGAAAAATGATGCCCAACATATAAATTTGGCAGAACTTGATGCCACGTTAAAAGGTCTTAATCTCGCATTGCAATGGCAGACTAATGTTGTGCATCTCCACACTGACTCATTGTGTGATTACCATTGGTTAACCGACACCTTGACTGGAAAGGCTCGAGTTAAGACTAGAGCTGCAAGTGAAATGCTAGTACGAAGGAGACTAGCAATAATTAAGCATCTAGTTGACGAATACAGCTTGCAGGTAGACATTACGTTAGTCTCGTCGATGCAGAATTTGGCTGATAGCTTGACTCGAGTACCAAAGAGGTGGATCGATGCAATGAGGCAGGGATCCGATCTTCAACAACAAACATGCGCGACTGTAACGGATCAATTAACACCTAACCAGATCCGTATGATACACCAGCAGATTGGACATCCTGGAATTCAGAGGACTGCATATTTTGTCCGAAGAGTATGCCCTGCAACTACAAAAGCATCAGTGAAAGCAGCCATACGTTCGTGTGAAGAGTGTCAGAGAATTGATCCGGCACCATCCCAATGGCAAAAAGGGAAGCTCGAGGTTGAGGGCAACTGGCAGCGAGTAGGGATGGACATAACACATTATGGGGACAAACATTTTTTGACCATGACGGATTGTGGCCCGACGCGTTTCACAATATGGCGCCTGTTGACACGACAGGATGCAGCCAGCATTATACAACAGTTGAGAGCTATCTTTTTTGAACGTGGTGCCCCGATTGAAATTCTGACTGATAATGCCGCCACATTTCGATGTCAAGAATTTCAGAAATTCGTGCACGAATGGGGGATTAAAATGCATTATTGGTGTGCATATTATCCCGAGGGTAATGGTATAGCAGAACGGTGTCACCGCACCATCAAAAGAATTGCAGCCAGGACGCAGTGCTCTATTCCAGAAGCTGTGTACTGGTATAATATAACACCCAAGGACAATGCAACACCAGCAACTGCACCAGCCAATGGGATTTACCAAAATGAACAGCGTGTGAAAGGAGTTGATGCCATACCATCAGTGGTGAGTGTTGTCAATACACCATATCAGGTGGGAGACCTTGTTTGGATAAAACCCCCGAATGCTGGGTGCACTACGAAATTTTTCCGGGGAAAAATAGACGAAATCATAAGTCCTCAGACCATGTTGATTGGTGGCATACCACGTCACGTAAAAGATATCCGCCCTTGTTATACCTCTTCTGATTCTGAGGACGATGAGGAGGATCACACACCGTTCAGAGATGATTCTGATCACTTACTGCCCCTTCAGGTGAGCATAGAAACACCACCAACAGAACCAGATAAGGGAATGATGGGACATACTGATGACAATAGTGAGGAGAGCGATGGACACAAGGAAGTAATGCCTCATCGAAATACTCGACAGAGACGAATACTGCCCACCCCCCGTGATTGCGAAACCCCGCGAGAAGGGATGATGGAGCACACCGAGGAGATGACGCCTCCGATTCTTCGGAGAAGTACCCGACAAAGACGGATACTGCCCCCCTGCCCTGATTGTGAGACACCGCCTATGGAACCACGAGACGGGATAATGGAACAGACTGGTAGTAATGATGGTGGTAATGAAGAAAACAGCAATGAGGAAGTGCTGCCCCCGATTCTTCGAAGGAGTACTCGCCAACGACGATTGCCCGCATGTCCTGTTTGTGATCATGAGATCAGGGGGGAGTGTGGAGAAATGCGTGACTTACCTGGATAGACCACGTGCGGGTCGGTCACTGAAAATAAATAAAAAGAAAGAAAAGAAACGGTCAAGACTCGTATTTATAGAGTAGTGATCACGTGAGTTAGAAGAATATGCAAATAGAGGTGAACGATTTTGCCATATAAAAAGCCTGTGTTGTTAAGAGGAGAGGCAGACTGTTGGCAGAAGTCAGTGCTGTCAGACGTGCTTTAGAGTTTTGTTATTATATGCTGTGCTCGATTGTTGGGAGAGAGAAAAGAGAAGAGGAGGAACCAAGAATACATTCTGCAGATACTTGACTTTGTGTTGGTCTTAGTTATATATATATATTTATGTTATATATATGTTATATATATTATATATATTATGTATATATTATGCATATTATATATATTATATGTATATTATATATGATATATGTATATTATATATGATATATGTATATTATATATGATATATGTATATTATATATGATATATGTATATTATATATATGTATATATGTATATTATATATGTATGTTATATATATATATGTATGTTATATATATGTATGTTATATATATGTATGTTATATATATGTATGTTATATATATATGTATGTTATATATATGTATGTTATATATATGTATGCTATATATATGTATGCTATATATATGTATGTTATACATATATATATGTATGTTATACATATATATATGTATGTTATACATATATATATATATGTTATGCATATATATATGTTATACATATATATATATGTATGTTATACATATATATATATATGTATGTTATACATATATATATATGTATGTTATACATATATATATGTATGTTATACATATATATATATGTATGTTATACATATATATATATGTATGTTATACATATATATATGTATGTTATACATATATACATATGTATGTTATACATATATATATATGTTATACATATATATATGTATTTTATACATATATATATATGTATGTTATACATATATATGTATGTTATACATATATATATATATGTTATACATATATATATATGTATGTTATACATATATATATATATGTTATACATATATATATGTATGTTATACATATATATATGTATGTTATACATATATATATATATGTATGTTATACATATATATATGTATATTATACATATATATATATATATGTATGTTATACATATATATATATGTATGTTATACATATATATATGTATATTGTATATATATGTATGTTATACATATATGTATGTTATACATATATATATGTATGTTATACATATATATATGTATGTTATACATATATATATATGTATGTTATACATATATATATATGTATGTTATACATATATATATATGTATGTTATACATATATATATATGTATGTTATACATATATATATATGTATGTTATACATATATATATATGTATGTTATACATATATATATATGTATGTTATACATATATATGTATGTATGTTATACATATATATATGTATGTTATACATATGTATGTATGTTATACATATATATATGTATGTTATACATATATATATGTATGTTATACATATATATGTATGTATGTTATACATATGTATGTATGTTATACATATATATGTATGTATGTTATACATATATATGTATGTTATACATATATATATGTATGTTATATATATATATGTATGTTATACATATATTTATGTATTTTATATATATGTATTTTATATATATATGTATGTTATACACATATATATATGTTATACATATATATATGTTATACACATATATATGTATGTTATACACATATATATGTATGTTATATATATATGTATGTTATGCATATACATATATGTATGTTATACATATACATATATGTATGTTATACATATATATATGTATGTTATACATATATATATATATGTATTTTATACATGTTTATATATATATATATATGTATTTTATATATATATATGTATGTTATATATACATATATATGTATATATTTAAATCATTTGTATATTGTGTATATATATATAATATATTATATATACGCTTCTTTAATATTTTTTTTCCATTATTTTCGATTGGAGGGCAATTTAAAAATGTAAAGATGATAAAGGAACAAAATTTTAATTATCTATTCATTTTTATAACAACCATAATATAAGTTTTATCATTTTTTTTCACCACTCTTATAATAAACATATATGTAAACGTGTTTTAACAATTGATTTTTTTTTCTGTTTTTACCTACATACCTTCTAATATAAATATGTTTACTTTAGTTAATGTCTTATATATTTTATCACACTGATTGGCTATTTACCAGTTGTCGCATCCAGACCTAAATTGACAAACCTATACATGTGTATGCAGGTTATGGTTTGCTTTTAGCCACAATTACTGTTTTTTTTACGCTGGTTTGTTTCGCTTCATATTAAATATAAATTTCATTTCCGGACTTATTTTCGTTTTTGCACACACATTAACTGGCGGGGGAGGGGGGTACATTAGGTCCACTTCCACAATTTTACAGGTTTTCGACTACACTGATTATGAAAACCTCAATTAAATTTTGAAATTTTGTGGAGACAAGTACTTATAGAGATATACAGACCTGTATTATGCACTGTAATTCACTTGCTACCAGGTTTGTACCTCTCTCCTATCAACAATAACTCTAATGAATTAATGTATTACTACACAAGTTTGGACATGTCTGTGTTAGCCAACCGAATAACATACTAATTACTACTTTGGTTATTACAGTTTAGTACAAGTCGATGCAGATGTATTATTACTAGGGCTGTGACAACAGAATATTCTTTTCATTCTTTTGACTCTCGGGTATATATCCGACACACACACTTAATCAACCTAGAACCACATCTCTCTATATAAAAACATCTAAGATATTAAGTTATATACTCGAGTCAAAACAATGAAAAGAATATGCTGTTGTCATAGCCCTAATTATTACGCAAGTTTGGGCATGTCTGTTATACAACCAAACAACATACCAATCACTACACAAGTTATTACATGTTAGTAAAAAAGAAAGTAAATCGTCTAACTTCTGCAAAAAAATAATTTTCTTTGGATCTTCTAAAAGCATCTTTCATGCATAACCGAACCAATTTTTATTATTTGGGTACTTTGGACTACTGTTCTCATCTTAGATGTATTTTTACAACATTGTAACCTCCGGACTTGGTCAGTTGTATCTTGTAGAAATCGGGGATCTTTCTGTTGAACTATTTGAGACAGGCTCGAAGGTGCAGTAAACTGCAAGCTAAATGCACCCAACGGGATAGACACTGAGAGAGGTAGCAGGCGACCGAGAAAAGAGGGGGGGGACAGACTACAGGCATAGAAAAAAAACAGTTGTAAACAAAAGAGAAAAAATAAAAAGGAAAAAAGGTAGATAGGGCCAAAATGGTGTGTGCGAGGGATACTTCTTTTGGCCAAGAAAGCTGTAAACGCTAATTGACCATGACAGCCCAATACGTGAGTGGAAGGAAGCGTACCAATGAAATTCCAATTTACAAAGCGACCATTGTTGGCTGCTCCCTGGTGGGTAAGTGGCTTCTATTGAAAAGACACGTGACCATTGTGGAATTGGATTTGGTTGATTTTTATGATCCCTCAAAGTTAATTGAACAAGACCATTCTGGTTTTAATGGCCCGTCAAATTCCATTAAGCACACGCTGGCTGAGATATTCTACTCGATTGCCAACAGAAGAAGAAGAAACAGCCCCTTTTTTGGGCATAGGCCGCCTGGTGAAGATTTGAGTGACAGTGGTTCCGGCATCCTGATTGGCTAAAGGGCCAAATGAGAGAAAAGGAAGAAGATATAGTTCCCACCCCCACAATATAAGCGAGTTTTGAGCGCAAGACACACAGAGACTGACAGACACAGAAAGACATCTGCTCCCCTGGGCCCGAACGAGCGAAAAAGCTGACTGCCTCATCGATTGACCTTGCCACTTAGCCGTTTAGTTTTTATCGAAAACGAAAGAACTTTGCAGTTAACAAACGGCCAGTCCCTAACTTAATAGCGAAGTACAAAACGACGATTGTAACCTTTTATGAATAACAAGGAATTTTGAATCAGAAAAAAAAACAAATATCGACTTGTCTTTTTAATTTGTTTGGCATGATTGCAGAAATGCTCGACGAATCTCTTTCAGGTACTGGCCGCTGACATTCTCATCAAAAGACACGAAGACCAACGATCGGGGAGTGTTCCACCACTAGACAACACGCGGGTGACGTAAGTGTCACATATTTGAATTTTTCTGTCAAACTCAGGAATCAACACAAAAGTCTGTAAGGGCCTGAAGCGTACTGGATAAAGTACCTGGTAAAACTTCAGTTGTAAATTACACTCTTCTGGAGGTTGAAGGTTCAATCTCCAGTACGGGCAGCACTCAAAATACAATTGCAAATTTCTTAGAACTTTTACCCAATCATGGCTCATAGAACAAGAGCATACAACCCTTGTGGATTCCGTTCGAGCAGGTATTATATCAGGTTAAGAAAGTTTTAGCGTTTTTTTAACTTTTAAATTCAGATGAACATATCTCGGCTCAAACAAAGATCTATTGATTGAAATAAGCACCATCAGAGTCAACAGACTTTGGCAAATGCAAAACACATGTATTTATGCAAGTAACGTAAAAATCTTGCGTTTTGGTAGCAATGAAGTCACTAAAGGCGTTTTTGATATCGCTTAGTTTTTGAAGCATTTCTCACACAGAAAGTTATCGAGATGCTTGAAAAAGTGATAGTCGGTAGGTGACAGGTTTGTAGAGGATGGAGGATGAGGCAGTTTTGTAGCCCAATTCATTCAACTTCTGAGTCGAATTAGCAACATGTGATTGGGCATTGTCATAGAGGAGAATTGGGCTTTTTCTGTTGGCTAATGCTGAGTGCTGTTTCACAGTTTCTGATAAATTTAATCCATTTGTTAACGGTACTTCATCGCCGTAATGGTTTCGCCTGCATTTAAAAAACCATAATGGATGAGACCAGTCGCAGACTACCAAAGAGTCAGCATGACCTTTTGGTGTAACTCTAGCTTCAGGAACTGTTGTGGAGCTTTGTCGGCATCTAACTACTGAGCTGAGCAATGCCAGCTGTTGTAAAGAACCCTCTTTTAATTTCAAGTAGCAACTCGATCATAAAACAGGTCGTTCTTGTTGCGTAAAAGAAGGGAAAATGATACTTGATAACAGCGTTTCTTTTGGTTGTCGTTCATTTCGTGAAGCACCCATTTATTAAGTTTTTTAATCTCTCTCAAGTGGTTGGAAATCGTTGTATACATTAAGTCTAATTCAGAAGCAAGTTCTCAAACAGTTGTGCATGGATTGACTTTGACTAAGGCTCTTAATTGATCGTTGTCAACATCCGATGGCCACTATGCTCATCATCTTTTAGACTCTGAACGCCGGTACAAAATTTCCTAAACCACCATTGTGCTGTGTGTCAGTGGCTCCTAGGCCAAATGCTTCATTGATATTGCAAGCTGTTTCAGCAGCTTTTCGGACTAGCTTGAATTGAAATAAAAAAAATTGTGCAAATTTACTTTTTTTCCATCTTGTATTCAACGTTCTGAAAATAAGACAATTGTTTTAAAACGATTTTAATTTAAACGATTAGGTAATGAAAAACGTTTTTTTAAAATGATATATAAAGTAAAGGTATTATAATGAAAACCTATTTGAAAATACATCATTTGAAATCAAAATTAAAAATTCCGCAAGAACCTTCTTGTCAACCTAATAGATAGAGAATTGTGTCTAGGTCTTTTAGTTTCACCTCTTGTCAAGTTCCTGATAAGTTATCAAATTGTCATTTATCGGTGGCTCAACTAGAAATATATTAGGGGTGGAAGCAGGTGTAGCTGGAAATTAATAGAAAGACGTATGTATGCAAAGTATGCTTGTGTTAGCTAACCAAATCATGTACCAAAAACTATGTGAATGGTTGCATATTAATATAAAAGAAAATAGCTCTTAATCATGCAACTGCTAAATATTGGAATTTTTAACACAGCTGCTAGGTGTAAGAGGTTCAAATGTAGACTATTTATTTTTAGGCAAAGGGGTTAAAAAGAGGATTGAAAGCCCTTTGTGAAAATTCATACACTCCGGATTTGTATGAAATTTTAACAATTAATAGATATTAGGCAGTAATTAATAAATACTTTATAAAAATTTCAGTATTTCTTTTAAGTATTTTAAAGGATTTTAGGTAGCACTGCCTCCTATTTGAAAATTCAAATATCTCCTATGGTTTACTGACAACTACAGTGCTTTTCTCCATTGAGGTCTCAAAAATAATTACGTGTCTTATCTCGGTAAATTTAATATCACTACAAATCTACTTACATTTAAAAGAAATATTTTGTAATCTTCCATTCCTAACTACTAAACACACATTTCTAGTGGCACATGTGTCAAATATTTGAATTTTAAAATTAGGTATAATTTTCACTTGTTTCTACTAAAAAAAAGTGAAGGATAGTGTTACCAAGTGTCAAAAATGGAGATTTTCTATCATATCAATTTCTGTAAGTCAAATAAACGAAATTCCTAATATATATATATATATATATAGAGAGAGAGAGAGAGTGGAAGAAGAAGAAACAGGGCTGTAAAGTAGAAATTTACAAAAAGTTTTTATTATTCAGCAGAATACTCTAAAGCTGGGTGCTCCTTAATCCGCAGAGTTTCAAAGAATGTTAATTCTTCTCATCAGAGGAAAAACTGTTAGCAAAATAATCAGATAGTCACATTAAAAATTTTAACATTTCTATGTTGGTTGTTGCATAGGATGAAACTTATACATTAGTATATTTGGGCAGCATTTTTTCATTTAAGAGCAGAGACAATTCTTGTTTGTTTCTCTTACAATCCATTTTTTCTTTTTGACTGAACTGTCATCTAGGCTTCAGCCTCTGTCCCATTGTCGAAATGTTGCATCCCTCTGCCTGTTCTACAAGTATTTTAATGGTGGATGTTCTGATGAACTACAAGCTCTTGTACCCCCTCGACGTAAATACCCCCGACAAACGTGACAAGCAGCAAGAGAGACAGTAGAGATCCCTAGATGTAAGAAGGCCTTCTGCTCTAATAGTTTCTTTCCCAGAACTTCTAGACTTTTTAACTCCATTCCAGATTTCTGCTTTCCCAACTGTACTACCATGCAGTTCAAGTGTAATGTGAACAGACATCTTGCTGCTCAACTCCCTACATAGTATCCCTTCAACCTATGTCCCTGATAGTAGCCCCCTACATCAAAGTGACACTGTGCCTTGTTTGGAGTGAAAATGAAATAAAAAAAAAGTGAAGGATAGTGTCACCAAGTGTCAAAAATGGAGATCTAACTTCTATCATATCAATTTCTCTAAGTCGAACGAAATTTCTAATATATATATATATATAGAGAGAGAGAGAGTGAGAGAGAAATAAAAAGGAACAAACCGAGTTATGTGTTCATTAACGTTTCGTCTTTATTTTGAGACTTCTTCTGGATGAAATAAAGACGAAACATTGATGAACACATAACTCGGTTTGTTCCTTTTTATTTTTCTATTTTATCGGAATACTATTTCCATTATTTTCATATATATATATATATATATAATGTAGAAGAGTTAAAGGAAGAGAATAAAATCAATTCTTATAAAGAAATCAACAAAAAAAAAGTATGATACATCAATTAGGGGTGTATGATAAATAAGAACTCTTTATACCATGGTATTTCAAAACCTAATGCTTCTCATCAGCAGAGGAGAGAAGAGGCTAGGTAACATAATAGGGATGTGACGTCTAGTGATAGTTACATTAGGAGCAAAATAAAATATTGAGGCTGTTTGGGGAAACTAAATTGATCTCTGTGATATAGGAGGAGTATAGATTTTATTATATAATGCAGGTAGGTGTATAGCACATCCGTCATATCCGTGTGTTTAAT
This sequence comes from Euprymna scolopes, assembly GCF_053919585.1. Taxonomy (NCBI): domain Eukaryota; kingdom Metazoa; phylum Mollusca; class Cephalopoda; order Sepiida; family Sepiolidae; genus Euprymna; species Euprymna scolopes. The sequence goes on along the minus strand of NC_136524.1, from coordinate 26,076,076 downwards.
ATGTGTGGATAATATGTGTGATTAAATTCTTGGGGAGAATATAAGGTAAGTTAATTGAAAGAAAATGCTTATTTAATCATATGTATTAATGGTTGTAGGGGTGTAGGATAAGTAAGAACTCTTTATACCATGGTATTTTGAAGCCTAATGCTTCTCATCAGAAGAAGAGAGAAGAGGCTAGATAACATAATAGAGATGCGACGTCTGACGATAGTTACATTAAGAGCGAATTAAGTAAGATAAAGTATTGATGCTGTTTAGCGGGTGGGGGGACTAGCGTGATCTCTATGATATAGGAGGACTACAGCTTTTATTATATAATGGAGATAACTATTGCATATCTGTCATGATGGGTTTAATATATAGGTATATGTTTACATTATGCATGATTAAACTCTACGGGAGAATATAAGGTAAGTTAATTGAAAGAAGATGCTTATATAATCTTATGTATTAATGGGTTATAACTATGGAAGGAGTTTACATGAAATAGGGGATTTATGCTATGTCGGTATATTTTAGAAGGAGTATCTGAAATTATAACAGTACTTAAAAGAAATGGTATAAAGAGCTCTCGCTTACTCTACAGGCAAAAAAGTCAACACCGACTTAGAATTGGAAAATATTTCATAGGGGGTGAAATGATGGGGAGGTAAATGAGACAGACGAGAGCAATAAATGCTAAAAGAATATACAAAACAATATATAATTTTTTTGCGTTTACTTTTGTATAATGCCGGCGTTTTCTCCTCTTCTGACTAAAAGCATTAAGCTTCAAATGCTATGGCCTAAAGGTTTCTCCTTTATTCTTTTTTCTGTAACCCATTTTGACTTGATAATGTAATAAAATTCCTATGTAACTTTATGCTTTATCTTAACATTCTCTCTCTCTCTCTCTCTCTCTCTCTCTCTCTCTCTCTCTCTCTATATATATATATATATATATATATATATATATATATATATATATATGTAATGCATGTTCGTTGCATAGGCTATGTATTGGTATGTATGTGTATATGTGGGTGTTAATTATGTATGCATATATATCTGTGCACTTATGCACATAATTTTTTTATGTGAAAGCTACTGTTGGTCTATGGTTACAATAATAATAATAATACGCACAGTAACTTTCGGGCCAAGAGCACATACATTTAAGTACCTGCTCTGATATTATCCTGGGTCTATATATGAGAATTTCTGCGGGACCGAGACAATTTCTATTTTCCTTCAGGACCGAGACTATTTTTATTCTCATTTAATTATTAACTAATATTATTATTATTAATATTATTTATTTTCATCCCTATCCTGTGTGCCATCTTTATAGAGGGGGGAACGGAGTTTACTCCCCATTAAAAAAGCCGACATTGTCTCTAACTCTGGCCTCCTGGGGAGTTTCATTATTATTATTTAAAATTATCACCTTTGTTATTAATACTTTACTGTACTATCATTATGATAACTATTAATTACATTATTTTTACCGTTTAACAATTTTGTTTCAATTTGTGCTGTCACACACACACACACACACACACACACACACACACACACACACACACACACACACACACACACACACACACACAAACACACACACACTCACGTGCAAATAAACGAACGATTTTAATTTCCCCACGCATTTCCACAAAAAATATAAGTTCCTCTAGCAACAACATAATTTCAAATACACCCACATGCTTTTCTCACAACAACAAAAGTAAAATAAACATATTTCTGGCAGATGTAGTTGAAGACAGTATCACGTGACACGAGCGACCAATGAGAAAATTTAGAAGATTATTTTTTTTAACGCTTTTCCAAAAAACAAAATATCAGCAGTAGCAATCTTGTTTTGAAGCCGGTCCAAAAAGTATTTAAACGCATTAAAAAATTCTTTCTTCCCTCCTTTTTCCCTTCTTTCTTGCTCCGACGTGACATAAGAACATGCCTTTCATTTTTATCTCATCTTTGCCTTCAAAGCTGTCGAAACCACAATTACACACGCCACGTGGGCACACAAAAATCACACTTATGCACACACGCACCCATTTCGTACATTTTCTGTAAGAATTAATAACAACGGACTACTTTCCTCATGGAACTTTTGAATAAGGCGAACTTCGCCAGTTAAAACACAAACCTTGAAATAAGGATATTATTTTCATAAAAGACTTTCACCTTCTAATCTGATTAATTTAAATAAGGACTTTCATCTAACATGACCTTTTAATCTTAATAATTCCTTAAAGGATTTTTCACCTGCTTTGGACATTCTAATCATAATGATTTCTCCAAAACTCTTACCGATCGGACCTTTGCTTGTTCATCTTGTTATTTTTATTGAAAAATAAATGTGGTGCATTTTAAATGAGAGAGAGGTGTCATTTTGTTTTATTCCTTTTTTTTTATTATTTTGTTTGGGGCAGAGAGATTTAATTTCACTTAAACTTCTTTTCCCCTACAAATTTCATTATACATATTGAAATCAATTGTGTCTCACTTTTGCCGTTTAAATTAAACGCTATTACGTTGCAACATTTTTTCAAAATTTTAAAAATAAATAAAAAATACAATCTTCTCCCACAAACGGCTAAAATAATTCAAGTGAACTTTTTTGAACATGATTGCTAAGGAATGAATGCTGACCATACTACAAATTTCCAGTTTTTTTTAAGGGCTTTCTTTTTCTTTTTCATTCGATACTTTTTTGTGACTAAGAGTGGAGGTCCGCTTGAAATATAAGAAAATAACAATAAAAATATTAAATGCAGAATGTAACATCGTTTTCATGCTTCAAAAAACTATCATAACCTTTAAAGCACTATACTAGAAGCATACATGGACTTTTAACACACACACACACACACACTATATATATATATATATATATATATATATATATATACTTCAGAATAAACTTATCTAACAATCAACTGGTATGGAAACCTATGATTACAAGATATTACTGGCAGTAATATTCTATAAGTACTATCCCACCTAAATAAGAATTGCTCGATATAGAAGATAGAGCAAATAAATTAAATTTTAGTCATTCAATGAATTTAAAATTGATGACATGAAATGTTTAAATTTCAAATCAAAAGATTTTTATTATTTTATGTAAGACAAAGAATACATTTGAAATATTTTAACTCCTTATCCTATAGGATTTCGATGTCTACCATCTCTTCAGAGGAGAAAATATTAGCAAATAGTTATAATGGTTTACACCTTATTTGCTAAAGTCAGTGAGACATGGAAAATCACAATTAAAAGTTGTTTAAGTATTTACCTGTCATAGAGTAAGGGAAGTTAATGAAAAATATATAAAAGTTCACATCCAAATTGCATGGTGAAACCTGAAATAAATGTCTTTGATAGCAGTGTTGTAAAAAGATCCACGTTCCATTTCATGTCATAAATTTTTAAATTCATTGAATGACTAAAATTATATATATATATATAAAAATGTAATTCTTGGTTCGTTTAAAGTGAATAAAACCATATTTCTACGTTACCATTTTAATTGAAATTTTCAGAAAATTTATCTGTAAAGTCAAGGAATGTTTGCATGTTATTAAAATAAATTAAGATCGCAAATTATAAAAAATATATTAAATAAAATAAAAATATTTTTCGTAACTGCGAGACTGTCCACCATTTCATTTCCGGTAGAAATGAGCCTTTCATGTGCACCACATGTTGACGACTTTCGGATTACAACATTTAACTATCTACTTAATAGATGGGTAAAAATAAAATTCCCTATTTTTTAAATTATATATATATATTTGTACTTTAACCTTACAATTGAATAAAAAAACATATCATAAAACTTTAATCAAACTTTGAAATACAATTTAAAAAACAGCGCAGATCGGTAAGTGCACTAGCACTATTTGTTTATCTCAATTTTTTATTTTTAAAAGCTTTCTTGGCGAAGCCTACCTAAAATAAATTTGTATGTTATTGAAAAAGCATCCTGGAATTTTGATAAAATTTTCCATTAAGGCCCGTCTCACGTTCGTCAAAATACTTCTTTGGGTGGCTGTTGAGTTCCATAGCGACCAGCAGACTTAAAATAGTGCGGATCAGTAAGTACACTAGCACCATTTGTTTATCTTAATTTTTTATTTTTAAAAGCTTTCCTGGCGAAGCCTACCTAAAAATAAATTCGTCTAATTCTTAATTTTTTATGTTATTAAAAAAAAAAAAGAAGGTAAGTATGAAGAATTACTCCACCCTCGAAAATTCCTTTAAAATTACCACTCTTATAGGTTTCCGGGGTAGCTGAAAACGAAAATAACGTTTATAATGAAGGCAAACGAGTAATTTCCAAGATATGAAGAAATGTTAATTTAAAAAAGTGAAGGATCACTTTTACATAATAATTTAACGTAAAATGATCACCCATTTTGTGGCCACGATTTTTTTTTGGGGGGGGGGGCGGGGGGAGCTTCCTTTCTACCCTTGGAAAATCCTTTAAAATTACCTGCTTAAATTGGTTGGAGGGGCGGGGGGTACACCCCCACACACACAGAAAAATGCTCCGCTCTCAGGTGGCTAGAAAGTGGGTGCTCATTCTAAGTTAAATTTACAATGAAAAGTGATCACCCACTTTTCGAAAAAGTAATTTCTTCATATCATGAAAACTTTCTTTTTGCGACGGAAACTGTTTGCAGATTCGTTTTAGTACACTGAAATCTACAATAAAATATTTCGTTATATACGAACATGAGACGGGCCTTAAAGTAAAATAATACCGGATTTTTGGGGCAGATTTGCCGTTTAGTTGTATAATATCCTCAAACCAGGTAATCACTAAAAGGGACTCTTAAAAGTCGTCACCTGTATCAAGCAAAAGTTTAAAACCACTGATTATATGTCAGCCTACGTCATGGTAACATATATTGAGTGAGTTCCTAACAGTATTTTGTATAGTTTTTTAGTTTAAACTCATTTTCCCAAAATTTCCCCAAACTTAACGTGTTCGATAGTCTGCCGCCATTTGTATTTTTCAAATATACCGATAAACACTGCATGTTTTTGAACCGATTAAACATTATACATTACATGAAAAAACTACAATGTTATCCAGTTAGGTAGAACATTTACTTTTCTTGCCTTTCATAACATTTATTTGTTATATATTTATTTTTTGACAACTTCTTTGTATCTGTGTTTAGTAATACAAACCCTTTTCATTAAATGTAACGTTTAGTCGACTCGAAAAACAGTGTTTATCTGTGTATTTGAAAGATACAAATGGTGGCAGACACTGTTGATTACGTTAAGTTTGAGAAAGTGAGTTAAAACTAAAAAACTATACAAAATACTGTCACAAACCCACCGATTATGTCAGCCTATGTCATGGTAACCTATATTTGGTGGGTTTTTGACACTGTATTTTATAGTTTTTAGTTTTCAACTTACTTTCTCAAACTTAATGTATTCAACAGAGTCTGCAACCATTTCTGCTTTTCCAGCCGATTAAACATTTTACATTGCATAAGAATACTAAACAATTATCCAGTTAGGTAGAAACGTAACTTACCTTACCTTTGCTTTCATTTATTTGTTTTTGGACAACTTTTTCGAATCTTTGTATAGTAACCCCCCCCCCATCACTTAAATATTAATTACTAACTCACATTTTTGTATACAGAAAACAAAAAAAAAACATTTAGCATTTCAACATTTTTGCTACGTTCAGCTTTATCCACTGATTGTTGGTCGAGCCCAAGCCATGATTGACGGTAATCCCGAGGATCAGGATCCAATTCTGCAAGAGTACCATTTTTTTTCATTTTCGATTTTTTTTTTTTTTTTTTTTTTTTTTTTTGACTTTTTGGAGTGGATTGCTGTACTATATATAATATATAAGAAACATGCATTTTCTCTTTTTATTAGAATTTTCCATTACACCAAATTGAGCCACAGCAATGCGTGGCAGGGTACAGCTAGTATATATATATATATATATATATATATATATATATATATATATATATATATATATATATATATCACATCTTAGAAGGCAAATCTTACATGTTTCCTAAGCATAACGTGCTGGCTACAATCGTCAATAAGAACAAACGCTTTTCTTCACTCCGTGAAGATTTAATCTCTAAGGGCTTTGACATCTAAAATGAAGATATTTAAAAAATGAAATACTAAGAAATACTAAAAAATTTTCTTTATAATGAGCACTTTGTTGGGATTCTTTTCCACATACAGTTATATATGAGGAGTCCATGGTGCAGTGGATAGATGCGTTGACTCTCTACAGTTTCTGGTGAGCATTGTCTTAAGATAGCGGTTTTAATCCTAACCAAAGCAGGCCAGAGGTTTAGTTGGCCAAAACATGGTGAGACAACAACAACTAAGGAATTTATTACTGGGGATACAGTTATAAAATTCAATATCCCTATACCATCATGGTTAGAAGAAGGCCAGATGATGAGTTGGCCAAAATGTGGTGAAACAACAACAACAACAACAACAACAACTATGAAGATGAGAATAACAGTCCACAAAGAAATTAATATACTAGATGCACCTCATTTTTTAAAAGTTTATAATAAATTAATATTATGTAATATACATTTATCACTGGTCAACAACAAATTTGTTGTTTGCGTTTTTGTTTTTTTTCTTTTCAGCTGATTTATGGTGAATCTGATGTGCTGAATCCAGAAATCACATTAGTTTTGTTCCATCAGGTTAAGTTTTTTAGTTCTGGCCACATGTTTTGTACATTTTTGTTCACATGTACAGTGTACACATGTGTGGAACATTTTAAAAGTTAGTGAGGGTAAAATGCCGTGCAGAATCCGTTTTTTTACTTATGGACTGAGTTAACTTTTAAAAGTGATCTTCCATCTTTAATTTATTTTTTTTCTTTAAATTTTAATTTGTTGCATGTGAAATCTGGCAACCCTGTTTGTTTATTATCATGGCAACGTGTTCATTGATGCTTTTTGTGTGTATTCTTATCTTCCGTCTACCCATTTTTGTTTTGCAGGTGAATGAGATGACTTCGTACAGAAATAAGGTCAACATGTTCTGCTACATATGTGGAAACTACACCATTGCTCCAAATAAGAATCGGTTACAAGTTTCATAAAGCGTGCTTACTATGCTTATTTTGGTATTAAACTTGGTGACCAAGATAAAGTTTGGGCACCACACATTGTGTACAAGGCATGCACAGAGACTCTGCGTGGGTGGACCAATGGCAAGAGGAGTCTGAACTTTGGATTTCCCATGATTTGAAGTGAGCTGACAAGCCATGTCACTGACTGCTACTTCTGCGCTGTTGATTTGACTCGGATCAACAGAAAAGAATCGGGGCAGCCTCAAGTATCCTGATCTTCAATCAGCACATGGTCCTATAGTTCATTGTAATGAAATTCCAGTGTCTATCTTCAGAGAACTTTCGGACATTAGTGATGAAGATACCTCCAGTTTAAAGAACAAGAAGAGGAAGAAGAAGAAGAAGAAGAAGAAGGAAAAGAAGAAAAGGTTTCTGAAGATGATGTTCCACATCCATTTTCCCAAAAGGAATTCAATGATCTAGTTTACGACCTCAGTTTGTCAAAGAACTCTGCCGAATTGTTGGCATCCAGATTGAAAGAAAAAAATCTCCTCTCTGACAGTGGCTAGCATCACCTTCTTCTGCAACAAGCATAAAGAATACCTCTTTTTTCTCTGAAGAAAAGGATTTGGTCTACTGTGCATATATTGTGCAGCTTCTGCTCAAGCTTGGGGTGCCACAGTACGAACCCAAAGATTGAAGACTGTTCTTTGACAGTAGCAAGTGATCACTGAAATGTGTTGTTACGCAACGGCAACACGTTTACCTCTGTACCTATCGCTCAATCTATTGCATTGAAAGAGAAATATGAAGCCGTGAAGTATGCACTGGAAAAAATTGGTTATCCGCATATGAACTTTTTGTTGGGACAACACCAAGTATCCAGATTTTCTGTGCATGTGGGATGGTAGGGACCGTGCTCAGCATTACACAAAGAATAACTGGCCTGTTCAGGAGGAACTGGTGCCTTGCAAAGAAAGGAACGTCATCAATGACCCTCTGGTGGATAGACAGAATACTCTTCTCGCCGTTGCACATTAAGCTCAGCTTAATCGAGCAGTTTACCAAGGCTCTCAACACGTATGGTGACTGCTTCACTTGTGTTAGGCTTTTCCAGAATTAACCATGGAGAAGTTGAAAGCTGGCATCTTTGATAGTCCTCAGATCCGGCAGCTCATCAGCGATCCAGAGTTTGAAAACTCAATGAATGAAGTGGAACTGAAAGCGAAGAATTTTCTTGGCAACAATAAGGCCAGAAATTATGCAGAACTTGTCAACAACATGGTGACTGCTTTTAGAAACCTGGGTTGCAACATGAACATCAAGATGCACTATTTTCACATATGGACCAGTTTCCTGAGAACCTGGGTTAAATGAGTGACGGAGAGGGGGAGAGAACTGGAAGCGTGGAAGGCATTTGTACTGCGAGTGAAGAATTTTCTTGGCAACAATAAATTCAGAAATTATGCAGAACTTGTCAACAACATGATGACTGCTTTCAGAAACCTGGGCTACAACATGGGTGTCAACTACTCAAAGTGTAGTATCTGTTCTTCAGATGCTGCACTTCTATTTCTTGTTCTCTTTCGGTGGAGGAGAAATCCTTCACGACTGAGACAATTTTTATTTTTGTACCTTGTCTCCACGTTAAAAAACGACCCTGGTGTCTAACTCTGTCCCGTGGGGAGGCATAGTAAATAGGTACAATATGGGTGTCAATATGCAGTACCTATTTTCACATATGGATCGGTTTCCTGAGAACCTGACAAGAAGGGAGAGAGATTCCATCAGGGCATGAAAGAACTGGAGACCAGATATCAGGGTCACTGGAATGCAGTCATGATGGCTGACTACTGTTAGACTCTGAAGAGAAACCGCTCTGCCGCTAAACATTCCAAGAGTTCAAAGAGACGGAAGTTCAAGCCCTGAAGTTTGAACAATGGTGATGCAACATACAGTTTACATTTACTTACCTTTATCAATGTCCACCATTCAGTTTACAGTAATCAATGTTTCCATCAGGTAATCAATATATGTCGTCGGACAAACATTTTTTTTTTTCTTAAAAACCTTACTTAGGATGATGTAGGATGATGTGTTTTGAAAAAAATGAGCTAATAATGCCATAAAAATTTAATCAATTTTATCACATGGTCTGATTTGTTTTCAAATCAACTTAGCACACAAACCTGACATGGTGGAGAGAAACGGATGCTATTTCCTGATTCAGCAATGCAAAGATACCCTAAATCACTTGTCGAAATCTAGACAACATTCATAAAGTAAAAAATTGTTGTCCAGTGAATTGATATCTGTAAATTTTTAATATATTTTCAAATTTATGCTAATCATTGGTACAGTTTTTTTTTTTTTTTACTAATGTTTATCCTCTGATGAAAAGAGTCTATCTTTGAAAATCTATGGGTTAATGATTTTTCTTTATTGTAATTCCTTGTTTAAATTTTTGCTATATTAATAAACATTGTTTATTCTATTTTATTTTCATCATCTATTTTTTCTATTTATTTAATTGCTCTATTTAGTATGTTGAGCTTTTGATTATCAAGATCCAAGCACTAATATCTCATTGACTATGTAATCACCAGAAAGATAGACAGGTGAGATGTTCTGATTACCAAGACCATATGTGGTGCGGAGCGCTAGATGACCCACAAACTTATATTCTCCAAGCTAAGGCTCAGCATTGTAGCCAAGTGGTGGCCTCAGGGAAAGATGATGTCCAAGCGCATTAATGCCTCCAAACTAAAAGTGGAAGCAAATGCTTGTGAATAATCTCAATGCAAGACTAACTGAACTACAGTTTGGTCATTCTGATATTGAAAATGACTGGACAGCCACGAAGCAAGCTGTACAAACATCATCACCAGAAGTGCTTGAACCATTCCAAAAGAAACATCAGGATTTGTTTGACAAAAATGATGAGGAAATACAGGAACTACTCACAAAAAATACAATGCATTTTAGCAGGATCCGAGCTGTGCCTTAAAAAAAGAGGCATTTTCGAAAATCCACAGTGTTGTTCAAAAAAAAAAAAAAAAAATGCACAAAATACAAGATAAATGGCTCGATGATAAATCTTTGTAAATACAGAAATATGCTGATATTCATGACTTAAAGTGATTCTATGACTTCCTTAAAACAATATATGGACCACAGGCTATCGGAACTTCTCTGCTACATGCTAATGAGACAATACGGATAACAAAGTGAGCCAATATTTTAGACAGTTGGGCAGAGCACTTCAACTCTGTACTGAACAGGTTTTCCTCAATGATGAGATGATTGCACAACTTCCACAAATTGAAACAAACCAAACCCTTGATGCAGTGGCCACCATCCAGAAAATTGAGAAAGCTGCAAAACAGCTTTCTTCTGGCAAACCTCCAGGCTCTGATGGCATACTCTCAGAGATATATAAGACTGGCAGTTCCACATTGACAAAAAAGCTACATGTTATTTTTTTTCACTCTGAGTGAAGCATCTAATTCCCCAGGAATTCAAAGATGCATCCATAGTGCATATTTACAAGAGGAAGGGAAAGAGACAGAGCTGTGATAAATACAGAGGAATATCTCTTCTCAACATTTCTTCTCTTATTTTTTTTCACTCTGGAAAAATTCTTGCAAGGCTGCTACTCAATCGTTTAGCCAAACATCTGGAAGATACCCTCCTCACAGAAAGTTAATGTGAGGCGTGGTACAATTGACGTGGTATTTGCCACTTATCAACTCAAGATAAATATCAAGAACAATACCAGGACCTTTAAACAACATTTGTCATTTGACTAAGGCCTTTGACACTTTAAACCGGGCAGGTCTATGGAAGATCATGGCCACATTTTGATGTCCTGACAAATTCATTTCACTCATCAAATAATTTCATAATGGGATGATGGCTCTTGTCATAGACGATGGAGAGGCTTCCAATGACTTCCCGATCAATGGCAGTGTTAAACAGGGCTGCGTACTTGCACTGTCTAATTGATGCATTCAACACAAAAGATCCTGGAGTAAGCATCAACTATCAGACAGATGTTCAACTTAAAACTAACTTAATGTTGTCACCAGGATTAATACCACCATCTTACCAGACCTTTTGTTTGCTGGTTTGCTGATGATTGTGGCCTCAATGCCAACATAGAGCCAAACATACAATATATTGATTGATTTTCTAAGGCATGAGACAATTTCAGTCTGACTATTAATCTAAAGAAGATCAAAGTAATGTACCAGCCTGCTCCTGGAAAATGGTATGTTGACTTCCAGATTTCAATTCGTGGAACCAACCCAAAAGCTGTGGACAAGTTCACTTACTTGGGCAGTATTCTGTCAAGGACTACACGTAGGCGATGAAGTTGATTGCAGGATAGCCAAGGCTAGTGCTGCCTTTGGACATCTCAGAACCACTGTGTGGTAACATAGAGGAATTCGGCTGCAGACCAAACTCCAAGTATACCAAGCTGTAATTCTTACCAACCTCATGTATGCTTGTGTGACTGTATATGCCAGCCATGCCAAGAAACTGAACCATTTCCAGATTACATGCCTTTGTAGATTGTTAAAAATCAAGTGGCACAGAGGTTTTAGCCCGGTCAAACCTTCCGCCAATGCACACTATGTTATTGGGCAGGTCATATATGCTGAAAGCCTGATTCAAGGCTCTCAAAACAGCTCCATTATGGTGAACTGTCCAAAGGAAAAAGACCACAGCGGAAACAATTTAAGAATAATCTGAAGGTCTCTCTGAAAGTTTGGTTTGTATTCTAACTCATGGGAAAACGGACCAAGTAAAGAATAGATACCCTGTAGCAGACGCCGCTGCCTGGCGGTGCCCGGCGCATATTTCAACTAACACCGGTGATTCGACCTTGACATTGGCACAAGCACATGGCGTCGGTTGTTTGTAAATACGTCAAATAGCAAACATGCTCGAATATTCGCTAGCAATTTTTTAAAACATATATTTACAAAACTTTTGAAGATTTAAAAGAAAAAATATATATTTACAAAACATTTTTTAAAGTAACAAAACGAACGTATTTAAATAAAAGATATTTAAATAAATGGGTGTCTCTTTCTGTTTCGGATTTTGCGACCAAGATTGATTTTTATGTACCGTGTTTTTTTTTGGGGGGGGGGTCTGCATGCGTTTTTAAGACAATTCAATATTTATTTAATTATTCTTTAAAACACTTCAGCGACAATTAATATATTTTGAAAATAATATTTTTAAATATTAAATTTTGAAGAATATTCGCGAGCAAGATTTTTTTAAAAATAAGATATTTAAATAAATGGGTGTCTTTCTGAGTTCGTTTTTTTTTTAATAATTTTTATTAAAAATTATAAAAAGATTTCTATCTTGTGATACTACATTTCATCTTTATAAAAATAAAACTTATAAAAAGATATGTGAATAAAATATATTTTTTAAATCTCGATTGTTTATACTTGTGAGTTTATTATGCATAAAAATTGCCTCGGCCTAAAAGGATTTCTCCTTCACTGACCACCGACATACATCACACTTCAAATAAATATTGAATTGTATTAAAAACGTACAAAAAAATGGCCAAAACCGTATAGAATTAACCTTTTTTTGATGTTTTATTCAAACATACTTTATTTGAACTTAATGGATTGTTGTTTTTTTTTATTTGTTTTTTTTTTTACTGTTTTATTCTTTTTATCAAACAAAAATAGAACTTTTATAATGAAATATATATTATTGACTGTTTTTCAAACATCAAAATTTTAAAATTAAAGTTTTATTTAAAAACAAAAAAAAGACGAGGTGTTTTTTTCTTTTCGAGATATTTTTTTCACCATTTATCACTTTGAAATTTTATTCAACAATGAAATGATAAAAAAAAAAATTTTCGTTAAATATATTTAAAAAAAATTATTATAAAATATCTATAAAGTTTATTTTTTATGTCTGTAAACGTTTGTTGAAAGTTCAAGTAAAGTTTATAATTTAATTGAAAAAAAAAAACACCTGGTATTTTTTATTTATTTTTTATTTTTTTTTAATAAAACTAACGTTAATTTTAAAATTTCGATGTTTGAAAAACAGTCCATAATATATGTCATTATAAAAGTTCTATTTTTGTTTGATAAAAAGAATAAAACAGTTATTAAAAAGTTCTGTAAATATATTAAAAACGCACTCAGAAAGACACCCATTTATTGAAATATCTTTCATTTAAAAAAAAAAATCTTGCTCGCAAATATTCGTCAAAATTTAATATTTAAAAATATTATTTTCAAATTATATTAATTGTCGCTGAAGTTAATGTTTTAACGAATAAATATTGAATTGTCTTAAAAACGCACACAGAACCCCCCCCAATAAAAAAACACGGTACATAAAAATCAATCTTAGTCGCAAAAGTCCGAAACAGAAATAACATTCATTTATTTAAATATCTTTTATTTACATACGTTTGATATTTTAAGAACAGAAAATGCAGTGAAGTGAATTGGTTGAAGGTTCGAAGTTGAATGCTCTGCAAAAAGGAAATCTGGATCTGGTTGCCCCAGAGCATCCACTTTGAAGGACGACTACAGGCTTAAACTGTTTTGAAGGATTGAAAGAAAACTTATGTTAACCATAGCAAAGAATTCAAAACAGGGGCTGGAAATTCTCTTTCTAGATATACAATATCTAGACAAATGAAAGAAATGGGATTTTCTTCTAAAAGGTGTGCAAGGAAGCCATTTTATCTAAGAACATCAATGATAGAAAGAGATTTTTCTCGTGTTATAGCAAGAAAGATACAGACTGGTTCAGGAATGTTTTCTGGTTAGATGAATCCAGATTTTGACTTGTTAGCATCAGCTCCCAAAATGGTGCAATCGAAGAACTGGAGAAAGATTTTCACCAAGTTGCATAAAAATGACAATTAAACACGGGAATGGAGGGGTAATGGTATGGGGAACTTTTACTGCAGCAGGAGTTGGGGAACTTATTAGATGTGAGAAGTCAATCAATGCAAAGGAATACATTCGAATATTAGAAATAGGACTGTTACCAAGTATCCAGAAGCTGGGAATATCCCAGAACATTATTTTTCAACATGATAATGCCCCTGCACACACTGTTAAATTACAAAAAAATGGTTTTCTGATAATTGCATTGATATGATGTTTTGGCCAGGTCAAAGCCCGATTTAAATCCAATCGAGAATATTTGGTCCATAATATCCCGTGCATTGGTTGGAAGAACTATTTCGAACAACGACAAACTGTAGGAAGCTGTGCAAAGCAAATGGAATAGCATCTCCTCTTCAGTGTTTCAATTTGGTTGAGAGCATGTCTAAAAGGATTGATCTTTTAAAAGAAATCAAGAGATGCGATTCCATCCTAAGCATTTGTTATTAATCTTGTTTAAGTTTCCTTGTTCAATTGTTTTTTGTTTAATATAGCTTTTAGTGCAATAAAATGTATAAAATTTGTTTGGCCCATTTTTGTTTTGCTCACGTGTGTGTGTGTGTGTGTGTGTGTGTGTGTGTGTATATATATATATATATATATATATATATATATATATATATATACATATATATATATATAATTGAAAATGTGTCTGCGTACATTTCTCTACCAAATAACTCAATCAATTTTCAGTCTAGAGACTAGAGATTTGACATTAGGGGTGCTGAGATTTCAGAAAATCTTTTTAATCAGTTTTTGGCCAGAAATTTTACTGTCAAGGGGTCAAAGTTCAACGATTTGATCTTTGAAAACTCTACCAAACTCCTCTGCCAATTTTGGGTGTAAACACTTGAAATTTTGAATGTAGGTTACTTGGACATGGATCAAACTTTTTAATTTGATTTGAGCTCAAAAAAGTTAAGGGGTCAAAGTTTTAAAAATATTTACCTGTGTGATCTCTACCAAATTACTCAGACAATTTCTGGTCTAAAGATTTAAAATTTTACATGAAGGGTAAAGCTTTTTAATTGGTTTGGGTTGAAAATTGGAGCTGCCAAGGGGTCAAAGTTCAAAAGATTTGACCTTTGCAGTGTCTAGCAAACTACTCAGCTAATTTTGGGTCTAAACATTTAAATGTTATACATAACGGGTAATCAGACATGCGGCAAGCATTTTAATCAGTTTTGGGGCGAAAATTTGGCTTCCAAAAGATCAAAGTTAACTTGGACATGGGTAAAACTTTTTATTTCGATTTGAGACGAAAATAATAAATGTTAAGGGGTCAAAATTAAGGTCCAAGTTAAAAAAATTTACCTTTGCGGTCTCTACGAAATTACTCAGACAATTTTTGGTCTAAACATTTGAAATCTTACATAAAGTGTATTCACACGTAGGGCAAGTTATGAACAGTATAGGGCTCGAGCATAGCTGGGCTGAAGTGCTAGTATATATATATATATATATATCTATAAAAGTGAAAGTGTCTGTCTGTGTAGATTTCCCTACGCAATAAGTGTCAATTTTCAATCTACAGACTCGAAATTTAATATACAGGGTATTGAGATGTGGGAAAATCTTTGTAATCTGTTTTCAGAAATTTAGCTGTTAAGGGGTCAAAGTTTAACAATTTGCCCTTTCAGAACTCTACCAAACTCCTCCGCCAATTTTGGGTATAAACAATTGAAATTTTAGATATAGGTTCCTTGGACATGGATCTAACTTAATAACTTGATTTGAGCCCAAAACAATAAATATTAATGGGTCATAATAAGGGTCAAAGTTAATAAAATTTGATCTCTGTGGTCTCTACCAAATTACTCAGACAATTTCTGGTCTAAATATTTGAAATTTTACATAAAGTATATTCAGAGATAAGGTAAGCTTTTTAATCGGTTTGTGTTGAAAATTTGAGCTACCAATATATAAATGTATGTTTGCATGTCTGCCTAAAACTTTTGACAGAGGCGACGGATTTTCACAAGATCAGTATCGTTTTGAAGCTTGATCCTTCAGACAACAAATACCGAAAAATTGGCTAAAAACATTAATTTCTTCACCCTCAACTGGGCACTTTTCAACAAGGAAGAGTCGCTTTTTCCACCGATAATTCAAAAGTCATCCTGTCTTTTCGATTGTCTAGCCTTAATTTAAACCTACGTCACTTCCGTTTTGGCGGTGGTCATAACAGCAAAGACGTCATGTTTTTTCCCGTTTTCAGTATGGGTTCGAGCCTGCCTTCCTACTACCAATTTTGCTATTTTTGCTCAACACACACCTCCAAACACCCAGGCAACACCGGACTGAAATGTTAGTATATATATAAAAGTGTGTGTGTGTACATTTCCCTACCAAACTACTTTGTCAATTTTCAGTATACAAACTCGAGATTTTACATAAGGGGTATTAAGATTTGGGAAAATCTTTTTAATTGGTTTTCGGCCAGAGATTTGGTTGTCAAGAGGTCAAAGTTTGATGATTTGACCTTTGAAAACTCTGCCAAACTCTTCTGCCAATTTTGGGTCTAAACACTTGAAATTTTAGATGATGGTTATTTAAACATGGATCAAACTTTTTAATTTGATTTGAGCCCAAAACAGTAAATGTTAAGGGGTCAAAGTTTTAAAAATTTGACCTCTGCAGTTACTCAGCCAATTTTTGGTCTAAAGATTTTAAATTTTACATAAAGTGTATTTAGACAGAGGACAAACTTTTTAATCGGTTTTTGACTGAAAATTCGGCTTCCGAAGGATCAAAGTTAAAAAAAAAAAAAATTGCCCTTTGCAGTCTCTAGCAAACTATTTAGCCGATTTTGGGTCTAAATATTTGAAATTTTGCATAAAGGGTATTCAGACATGCAGCAAGCTTTTTAATTTTTTCTGGGGGGGAGGGCGAAAATTTGGCTGCCAAGAGGTCAAAGTTGAAAGAGTTGACCATTGGAGACTCTACCAAACTCCTTCACCAATTTTGGTTCTAATCACTTAAAATTTTAGATGATGTTTACTTGGACAGGAGTCAAACTTTTTAATATATATATATATATATATATATATGCACATAAAGTTATGAACAGTACATACGGCCTGAGCAAAGCCGGGCTGAACTGCTAGTATATATATATATATATATATATATATATATATTGGTTGCACAGTTTTTGTTTTCTAGCTGTAGATCAACTGAAACTTTTGTGTTTATTAAAGAGTGCTCGATGAATGAACAGAGTGTGTTTATAATATGTTTATTTATACAAACATTATTGGCTACATATGTGCATACATGTTTCTATAGGGATTTCTAGTCAGAGACCACCAGGTTATCAGGCTAGTAGATCGAAAGTTGTTCTAATGGGAAAATTAGACTTTCAATCTGCTAGTCTAATGACGTGGTGATCTCTGACTAAAGATCCCTACAGAAACATGTATGCACATATGTAACTAATAATGGTTGTGTATGTATAAGGCAGCCCGGCATTGCCCGGTTGTAAAGTACGCTTAAATATGGTATTTTGATTAATGCAGATTTCGTATTTATTATTATATTATATTGGGCCTAATATATAGTAATGAATTAAAGTTTTTAAAAAGAATGACTTGTGCACCACCACCAAGAATCAAAACCAAAATGTTTAGCTTACGATTTACTGTTTCCTTTGACATTAATGCCTGTCTTATGAAGACGTGTTTGCTGCAAGGCTAAAAATTGATACACGATCCAATAGCTATTACGTTATGCATGCATATTTGTAATGCCGTCGTTCGAGCTTCACCTAGCAAATTCCATTATTTTTAATTTTCACACTTTTGCACCGATTTTCCCCAGCTAAAACCCAAATATAATGTTTTACATGGGTTTGAACACCCTATATATTAATTTTCATATCTGTAGACCAAAAACTGGCACAGAAGTTTGGTAGGTAAAATTTTTTAAACAAATATATACACGCATAATGAATATATATAGAAAGAGGTTTGTGTTTACAATAACCTTTTTACGCAAATATTACGCAAGTATAAATAGAGTATGTAAAATATCCGCATGAATATAATTACACATATTAGTTAACTAAAAATGATCATCCCATAAAAAAACCGAAAAAACTAATAGGCATGCCAATAAAAAAATGTTTTAAACAGTTGGGTTCTAAGTAGGACGTCCCCCCCCCCTTAGGAAAGGGTCAATGCGGTATTATGGTGGAAGAAGATACTAGCTAAGAGAAACTTTTGTTTAATTCTAGAGTGACAAGGATGACCAACGACCCACATCTCCCCCCCCCTTTTTGAGTTGGCTTTGTGCCTAAGTTTTTTGTTCATGTTAATTTTTAGCTCGAATAAAAGATTTAATATCTCAAAGTGTAGTATCTGTTTTGATGCTATTCTAAAGTTAATTTGTCCTTGATCAATAGAGGGGAAGCCCTCTATACTGAGACAATTATTATTTTTATTCCCTACCAGAGTGCCCCTTTTACCCGTCTTTTGGGGAGCTGGTGTTCCCCACATTAAAAACGACCTTGTGTCACATTTTGCTTTCGTTGAGAAGCAAATAAATACCAATAAATAGAAAAAGTTTTTTTTTAATATGAATATCAATACACACAAAAAAAAAACAAATTTATAGGAGGGTATATATATATATATATATATAGAGAGAGAGAGAGAGAGAGAGAGAGGAGGAAGACATAAATAATTTATTTGAGGAAAAATTGCTTGGATGGTCAAAAATGCATTACATGATATCTAGAAAAAAAGAATTACGTGTCTTATCTTTGTAAATGTAGTATCACCTGTAGTATCTAAAAAAAAAAAGGAAAGAAATGTTGGTATTTTTCTCTCCTTGACCACCAAACATGTTAATCAAAAAATTAAAATTAAATTCTATTTTTCTCATACAATTATAAAGTTAGGTATATGTGCAACAGAATGCGGAGGTACAACATGCGAAATTACGTCACCGTAAGAATAAAGAAAAAGGCTATAAAAAAAAAACGTGTGCCACACACAGAGGAGTATGTCTGGGATCACGTTTGAGAGCACGTTTGAAACGATATTAAAGAAAGAGGTCAGAGAGGAGGAGCACGATCACGTTTTATTCAGGAAAGTACCCAGAAATAAATGTCGTCGGTACAAGCACACACAAAAAAAGAATAAAATTATTACTAGTCTTATGTTCCTTGTGACATACTCTGCTCAACGTGTTGGGTCTATCTGTGTAAATGTGTCTTGGGTATGTTTTATGCACAAAACTACTAATAAAAAATCAATTTGCAACACAAAAGCGCAGAGTAATTAATTAACACCTCTTTTTAGAACAAAACAATGAAAAGGGTTTATTTTGAAAGAAAAAGAGACTGCGTCAGAGGTGAAAGAAAAGGAATAGAAAGTTCTTGGATGTTCTCATGTTGGGAAGCAGGAAGTGTCCCTAGGTTGTCCAGTGGAGGTTTTCAGTGAAGTAGTTGCAACCTGGGAGTATTCAGTAGACAGAGACTAAGAGGAGAAAGGTCTGTCTTCTTTGGTGGTCTGAGCTTGGCTGCTGGCTAGTTCCTGACAGGGGTAATTAGTTCCTTAAGGGACATATAGGATTGATGAACCCTGTTAGCTGACTTGATAAAATCGTGTGGCCGCATCAGTCAAGCAAGGGGGTATTAATCCACAAGAAAAAATAGTATTTTATGGTGACTGCTATAGAACTGAAACTGAACACGTTTCACATGCGTAGTCTGTGGAGAATTCTTGGAATTTTTTGGAAGGACAAAGCTACAAAGAATGCTATGCTTTCGAGGGATATATCCTCCATGTTTATTTCCTTCACCAAAGACGCCTATGCTGGGTAGGCTATGTGCATGATATGGACAATGGGCAAATCCCAAAACATCATTCTCTACAGTGAACTCACCACTGGCAAAAAGCAATTTGGTCATCTTTACCTCCGCTATGTCGACGTGTGCAAACATGACATGTGATACTGACCCTACCAACTGGGAGCCCAAAGCTAAAGTACAGAGACAAATGGTAGCTAAAGGCCTGACCACCACTAGTGAAAGATGCATTGCAGAACGGGCAGAAATCAAAAGACTATTCAGGAAGGCCAGTCAACAAAATTCAACAGACCACCAACTCGATGCAGCGACCTTCACCTGCGATGTCTGCAACCAACAATGTAGATTGAAGATAGGCTTATTCAGCCACAGAAGGTGTTCAACCATCTCAACAGGTGCAATCCTGTAGTCATTTAGACTGACGGATGGCAACAACAACAGGGTGTACTACGTTATATATAGTCTTGAAAAAAATCCACTTCTTATATTCCCCAAACAAAGAATATTGCCACTAAGATGAATTTGAAACCTAAGTTTTTTTTGGGGGGCGGGGGTGGGTATTCTAAACTAAAACTTATAAATGTTGGAAACTTAAACTTACGATTTTGGAGACTTAAACTTATAAATGTTAAAGCTTACAAACGTCAGAATCTTAAACTTATGAATGTTGGAAACTTAAACTTATAAATATTGGAATATATATATTCTTGGTAACTTAATGAATAGCATGAGTACATAATTTTTTTTTTTGTAAACTTTACCATTTAGAGGGTGCATCTACACAAACTCGCACTTACAACAACAACAACAACAACAACAACAACGAAAAAAGACTTAAAATACGTAAGTTAGAGAAAAAATAATAATGCTTCTGCACGAAATTTTTTAAAATGATCAGTGAAGAAAATACTAAACTATTGAACTTGTCATAACTAATTATTGAATATGCAATTTAGGCAACAGGGTGAGTAATATGGGCACATTATTTTTTTTATTTATTTATTCGTAAAATTTACCATTTAGAAGGTGCCACCAAAACCGCACCATACCCTACAAAGAAAGAAGTTAATATTTAAAACCAATGTTATATTTATTTATTATTTATACTCGTCTTGGTTAATTAATAGCGTTAAATTTATTTTATGTAAAAAAAAAAAAAAAAAAATAAAGAATTCAGGCGACTTGAATTACTTTACCTTTTTTTCATTTGTTTTTCATTGTCGCTGAAATTCGTCTGATAATGTGCACAATGAAAAATGTGATCACTAGGTACCTCCAATGCGTGCCACAGATTTAACCTCCTCTGTATGTAACACGATATAACTGTAATTTAATATTATCATCACATCGTTTTTAACATTTACAAGAATAAGCTTCAAATAAACAAGTAATATTAAAAAAAAATTTTTATAGCGTATGAAAATAATGAAAATGCAAGACTAAAATTGTGTTTACATTATCAGCGCTTTTAAAACAACACTCCTATGTAGTGATCATTTTGAAGCTGTAAACATGCCCATGTTTAAAAATCTAGCAAAAATCAACTAATGATCAGATTTTCATGAAATTTTCAATGCATATTCAATTTAAAGTTAACTTATATTTTAAAAGCAGTTTTCATTAAATATGTGAGGAGGAAATATTTTTTTAGGCGTTCTAAGCCCTCCCATATTTCATGTTATGAAAACTAAATAAAATAAATTTAAGTTATATTTTATTTTTATTTTTTTTTTTACAAAGTAGTTACCATTTATGAAGGCCCGGAAGCCACTCGAGAATAAGGGTTAATGAGTGTACAGTAGTCAATGGGACAATATCGTAGAAATCATTAATAGTAGAAATTTGGTAAATTGGATTACTTAAGAGGATAGCTGATTAAGAACTTACTTACATTGGACTTGAAGATGACCATATTGTAATCAGCTGGAAAGTAGGGAAATGGAAGACAGTTTCACAAGCGTGCAGTTCTAAGAAAGAAGTTTTGTTCATGGAATCTACATTTAGGTTTAGGCACAGATAAAGAGTGAGGGAAATTATTGATAGTGGTTCAGCTAGTGTTTTTCATAAAAGTATGGCGAGGAGGGCACCATAGATTAGAGCTCAGACGAGCACATGAAAATAATGATAAAGCAGAGACAGGCCCACAATGTCTCTTCTGTGGGAAAGAGGTTGCAGGGAAGAGAAAAGGGCATCCCCCACTAGCCTACAAAGTCTATTTTGGACTCTGTTAAGGTAGGACAACGTCTTTTCAGCAGCTCCTACCCAGATGTGGCAGCAGTACTCCTTGGAGTACTTTTATACTGGTAGAGAATTGCATCAGCAGTGAGATATCTACTGGAGCAGTGGAATGATCCCACCATTTTTCCAGCGACCTTGACAATGGATTTGATGTACGTGTTCCATTTCAGATCAGGAATAAAGGTCAAACCCAGAAGCTTGTCAAAACATGGAGCCTCCCCAAGACGAGAGCCATTCATTTCAATTGATGCCAGACGGGAATGATGTAAAGATAGAAGCTTGGTTTTATATGCATTAAAATTAACCAGCCACCTCTTTCCCTATTGCACCACATGCTCAAGATCAGAGGAGAGAAAATTAAAGAGAACTTGGTCATTTACAGCCTTTGAAATGTTGCCATAGGTAGTGTCGTCAGCATAAGTGCCTACAGATGATCTTAGGATATGATTTGAGAGATCATTGATGTAGATCAGGAAGAGAGTTAGGCCCAGGATGGAACCCTGAGGGACTCCAGCATTAATCTGGTGAGTTTCTGATTTCTGCCCATCAACTACTACTCTTATGAACCTATCAGAAAAAAATGATTTAATAATTGAGAAGACATTTCCAGCTATAACATAGCTGGAGATCTCGTGGAGTAGACCTTGATGTGATATCCTATCAAAGGCTTTTGATATGTCAAGAGTAATTGCCCTAAAAAGGAAGCATCCATCAAGAGATTTGCTAATCCTATGATAAACGTTAGCACATCTGCTGTAGATCTAGCAGAACGGAAACCATATTGCATGTCACTAAGGAGGTTATCTTTACTGAAGTGGTTGACTACTTCTCTATTTAACATAGATTCCAGCACGGTGCACAGAAGACTTATTGCTTTGTACTGAGAAAGAGATGACCGATCACCTGAATTATTAAGGACAGGGCATACTGATGAGGTTTTTCAGGGAAGCAATTCTCCTTAAGACAATGCTTAAACAGCTTTGTAAGTATGGGAGCTAGTTCTGGTTGAAGCTTTTTCAGCATTATAATTGGAATGTTGTCAGGGCCAGTTGCTTTAATGGAATCAAGGTTTTTGATTAGCTTGGCATCATCACACACAGTATGTATGTCATATAGCATGTTTTCAGATACAAGAGGAAATACAGGGGGGTTTGGTGGCCTTGATTGCATAGAGTAAAATTAGCTGTAAAGTTCTTGCCAAAAAGTTTGGTTTTGTCCAATGGTGACGAGATTACCTCAGATCCATTGATGATGGTTGGAATAGAGCACATGATTCTATTCAGGACCCTATTTGCTATTTGCCAAAACTGGTGGGAACCAAGCCACTGCTCAGCTACTTTGGACTTGACAGACTAAGCATACAACTCTCCTGCATTCTTATTACTTTTTTACAGTGGTTGCTGGCAATCCTGAAAGCAGCTGAAAGGTCCATAAAAATTGCAACATTTTTTAAAGCTGAAAAGTTTATATATATATATATATATATATATATATATATATATATATAAACTGCGTCAATTGCTTTATTGCATACATAATGCCTGGATTTTTTTTTTTTTAGTAAATTCTTCTCATTCTATTATATTACCGTGCCAGACATTGATACCCGGGGTCAACTCCTTGTGTTGGAAAATGGGTGAATATGGGTAATAGTGAAGATTTTTGCACAGGTGACCGCATACGGTTAAAACGACCTCATTTGTCAGTAGAATAAAAAAGTTAAAAAGGATGGTACAATAACTTATCACCAAAGATGAAATTCCATGAGTAGGACCAAGAGGTGCTTACAGATGCAACGTCACATGAGATGAATGTGAGAAAGAACAGTTAGATAGTTAACACAGATCGAGTTTTGGATGTTTACATGAATGGCTATGGAAAAGTTCCTTAAAGTGATTGTAGCAGTCACAAATAATTATCTATTTTCTCTTGTAA
>NC_136524.1:26004527-26047027 GCF_053919585.1 Euprymna scolopes | reverse complement strand
TATATATATATATATATGTATATATATATTTGTATATATATATGTATATATATATATGTATGTATATATATATATGTATGTATATATATATATATTTATATATGTATGTATATATATGTATGTATATATATGTATGTATATATATGTATATATATATATATATATATATATATATATATATATATATACATGAGTGGCTGTTTAGATCCTATGTTTGACATTTGTATTTAAATGGTCCATTTCAGCCTTAAAAAGAACTGACTTAATTTTTAACAAGTTGCAATCCGTTTTTAAATTTTAAGTTAAAACAGAGCCCCTCCACACACACACAAGAATGTATGAGAGTTTAAGATAAAAAAAAATTGAAATTATTGAATGATTCCACATACAAAAAATAAATCTGTATTGAAATTATCAAAATATTAATATAGTGCAAGTAAATTGATTTCTTCTTTATTTTCATGTCTTTACGGTCACATTAAAAATATACTATTAGGACAGATAGTGGAGCATGTTTTAGTGTGATAGCTCGAATTAGAAGTAGATAGGGTAAGTTCAGGAAACTTTTGCCATTACTAAGCAGCATAGTATTACCAACGTTAACCAAGGAAAAGGCCCATCAGGTATGTGTATGCAGTGTGAGTGATAGTGTATAGAAGTGAAATCTGGCCAGTAAGGGTTAAGGACATGCATTGCATGAAGAGATATGATATGAGAATGATATGAAGGATGTCTAACACAAATCTTAAAGAAAGGCTCAGATCTGACGACCTCAGAGTAAGATTAAATCTGGGCAGTATAGGGAGGTGTATACAAAACAAGAGGTTTCAATCGTATGGCCACATTAAAGGAATTAATGAAAGTTTCTGGTTTAGTAGATTAAGAAAAATTTTAATTATTGAATGATTTCAAAAAATAAATCTGTATCAAAATTACCAAAATGTTAATGAAGGACCTATCGCGCAGTGGTTAGAGTACTTTGAAAAAATCAACTGCAAAAGTGATATTCTCCTGAAGGTTGAAGGTTCAATTCTCAGTGTGGGCGACCGAAAAAATACAATTACTAATTACTTAGGACGTCTATCAACTCATGGCTGACAGAACGAGAGCATGCTACCCTCGTGAAATAAATAAAGGGTTCTGTTCAAGATTCTTTCCAAATTCCTGAGTTTGAACAAAACATTCTTGAGTTCAACAAGATACAATAAGAAGGCCGGAGGTTACATCGACTGAAACGTTGTGAAACTGACACTCAATATGAGAACAGTCGTCTGAAGAATCCAAATAATATGAATAATCGATCCTCATCTATAAAATATGTTTATCTATCTATATCAGACATCTATATCTATATATTGTCCGCAGATCTAGCCCGCCAAAGTCTTAAATCTGGTCCATAGATCTATTATAGAAACTATAACAATATTCGGGAGAAATTTTAAAAAATGAAAATATGTGAAAATAGTGTGGTGGTTGTTTTTATTTTTGTTCATAAAATGATTAAATGAATGCAGTTTTGAAGAATCACTTTCACTAAAAAAGCAAAATTAATGATCAAAACAGCATAAAACATGTCCAGGTAAATTTTTTTTTTTTTTTTTTTTTTTTTTTTTTAATTATTTTGGCCTTCATAGCTCTAAAAAGTCAGCAATAAGTTTCTTGTTTTGCTAATGAGATCTTGGACACTTTGCTGAATAGATTGTAAATAAGGAAAACACATTATTGGTTAATTAGTTATTTTTTTTATATTAAACTTTTAAGAGAAAAAAAAATGGTGGAATTAGTTTCCAAACCAATACAATAAGTTTTGTTTTAAGAGTTACCCTCCAAATCATACTTTATAGGTTAAAATAAAACCAATTAGATATCATATTCCTCTAGGTATTTAGTTCTCTCCCTCTGCAAAATCTATGACACTAAGGTCAGAAAGTGGAATGGAAAAAGTCAATGCTCTAGAGCAGAGGTTTCCAAACTACGAACCGACCTGCCGAAGTCTGTAATTTGGCCCATAGAGCTCTTATGCAAAACATAAAAATACTCTGGATTTTTTTTAAATAGAAAGGTGTGAAAATAATGTGGTGGATTTTTCTTTTTGTTCAAAAAAAAAAATGATTAAAAAACGAAGAGGTTTTGAAGAACCACCTATAATCTATAATATAAATCTCACCTGTCTGCTTAAATGTATGTATATATGCATGTTTTATATCTGCCTAAAACTTTCGACAGAGGCAACGATTTTCACGGGAGCCCTTATGAAATACAAAAATATTCAGGACAAATTAAAAAAAAATGAAAATATGTGAAAATAGTGTGGTGGTGGTTTTTCTTTTTGTTCATACAATGATTAAAAAAAATGAGGTTTTGGAGAACCACTTTCACTAAAAAAAAAAAAAAAAAAAAAAAAGCAAAGCTAATTGGCAAAACAGTATAAAAAACGGTCAGGTCATTTTTATTTTTTTAAATTTATTTGGGCCCTATATAGCTCTAAAAAGTCAGCAATATGCCCCCACCCCCACTCCCACCCATTTGAAAGCTTTGGAGAACCCTGATCTATATACGAATAAATGAGAGAGATTTTGTTTTCGTGTTTACAACAAAGTTATGAATTAAATGTTTATGATTTTAAGTTAATGTTTGAAGTGTTTAAAGTTGCAAGCTTCACGAAGCAATAGCAAGCCAGCAAATGCAGCCATTTTGTTATAATAATGCTTTTTTTTTTTTTACTCTCTGCTGCTTTCTTTTATTAATGCCTTCTCTCATCTTGTTTTGTTTGGCTAGCGCTACAAGATTGTGTATTAATTTTCTCCTCATCATTTTTGAATGCGATAATCCATCTTCCACTGGCGCAATACAATGGATTAATAATCCGACCGGTGGATCTTTACATTTCCCAAGGATATTTTTGATTGCTTTAGAGATTACTCATAACTGGTTATTAAAGCCGCTGTCGAAGGGTAGGGGTAACAGTATGAACCGAAAACCTTGATATGCCAAGTTAGAATCTAGTCCATATGCATACAAAAATAAATATTTTTTTTTAATTTAAACTATTCAGCTTTATAAAATGTTGCAATTTTCATTAACCTAAATTTATTTTGTTTACTTTTCGTAACATGAAATATCAGAGAAAGGGCATCACCAACACCAAAAAAAAAAAAAAAAAAAATTTCCACTCATATATTTAACAAAAACTGCTTTTAAAACATAAGTTAATTTATAAATGAATAAGTTTTAGAAATTTCATGAAAATCTGAATTTTAGTTGATTTTGTAGAGGACTGGTGGATATATTATATATATATCCCCCAGTCGTACAAAATAGAAAAAATGAATTGAATTGAGAAAAACGAACAACGTGTTTATTGAAATAAACGAACTAGAATTTATTTCATGAAGAAACAAATGAAAGAAAAGGGTACAGCACGTGTTTAGTTTGGTGTGTGTCTCTCGCTGTTAACTGGTGAGAAGGAAAGTCTATTGTTGTAGAGGGAGAGAGAGAGAGAGTGAGAAGGTCAATCCAGTTTGGCGCGCGTCTCTCACTGTTAGCTGGTGAGAGGGAAAGTCTATTGTATAGAGAGAGAGAGAGAAAGTCAATCCAGGCCATGGAGAGAGAGAGCATGTAAGGTGTACATACTATCTGTTGGCTCTTGCCCCACACATAGTAGCAGGGGATGTGGAGCGCGCGGGCATGCGCCCTGGAGGGAGCAGTTGGTCCGTCGACTGCCCAGGTCGGGAGCCAAATCGAAAACAGCTCAGGTCTCTTGCTTTTGTAGTTGTTTCCGGTGGTCTTTCACACATGTGTGGATTTCCTTTAAGGGGGAGTGACATTGCCCATGTGTGTGTACGTGTGTGCGTATGTGTGCGTACATGTGTGCACGTTAGCATGTGTGTGTATGCACGTGAATGTGAGTGTATATACGTGAACGGGAATATATGTACATGTGTGTACGTGAGCGTGTATGTTTGTGTGCATGTATGTGTATGACAAGAAAAGTGGCTTGAGATTTGAACACGTGTTTTGTGTGAGACTAGAACAGGCTTGCACAATTTTTGCTTGATTTTTTAAACATGGGTGTGTTTATTCTTTTCAAAATGATCACTATATAGGAATGTTGTTTTTAAGGTATCGATAATGTAAACACGATTTTGGTCTTGCATTTTCATTATTTTCGTATGTCATAAAAATCGAAAAAAAAAACTATTACTAGTTTATTTGAAGCTTCTTCTTTTAAATGGTACAAAAGTTATAATGATAATATTAATGTAAATTACAATTACATCGTGTCATGTGCATTGTAGGTACCTAGCGTATTATATTATAAACATAATAAATGTAGTTAATAAAACAAACTGAAACCCTGGATGTGCAAAGTTTGGTACTGCTACAGTTTAGTCAAGACATTAAAAAATGAAAATATTGAAAAAAGGTTATATTGTACTGTACGTATCTGTTTTGGACTGAAGATCTCCGAAAAAAAAAATTTAATTTAATTTGATCAAGTAGTTTTTTTTTTTACAGCAGAAAAACACGTTTTTATGAGAGTGTGTTGAAGTCAGCCATTGGGAAATTTGCTGAACACATCACGGGGAGATAACTCCATGTAAAGCGCCGATACTCCCTCCCCATCTTTAATTCTAGCTTTTCTTCCTAAAAATCGAACCTTTTGTTCAGTATCCTAACAAATTGTTTTTTCACTATAAAAAAAAAAACTTAATGATGAAATTAAGTGAAATTTTTTTTTCGGAGAACTTCATTCCATAATGGATACGTGCAATATAATCTTTTTTCGATATTTTCATTTTTTTAATATCTTGACTAAACTGTACTAGTACCCAAAGTTTGAATCCGGTTTGTTCCACAGAAACACATTCGTTTAGGGATGTTGGCAACCTTCACGGTAGCTAAGTGGTTACCGACATGAACTGAAAAGCCCACAATCAATCTTGTGTCTAACTATATGAAGAGAAGGTAAATAAAATAAATAAATGGTGCTTCTTCAGATTGGCACTTATGACGGCAATTAAAAGTAAAGAAAATACAGAAAAGTCTGTATGATGTACGTATCAGTCACAGAACAAAAAATAAAATAGTCCAAAAATTACATAATTTGATCAAGTAGTTTTTTTTTAATTTTTAAAATCAAATTTCACTACATGTCCATAAGCGGAGAAAATAAGTGCCTTTAAAATCAAGGGCAAATAACTGACTTTTATTTCAAATTTTTTTTTGTTTTTGGATCATATCGGAAAGACAACCGAAACATAAGATTTTAAACCCAAACAACAATTTATGGTCATAATGCGTATTTTTTTATAAAATTTATTATTTTTCTGATAAAAATTTTTCAAAAACTGAAAACACTATTTCTAGAAGAGTCATTTTATATAAGTTAAAAACAAGATTTGAAGAGTATCAAAATGGCTTCGTCCTTCACTTATTTGGTAAAAAACGGCAAATTTATTTTTCATAAACAAAAAAAAAACTACTCGACCAATTTTTGTGATTTTTGGAATATACCATCTTCATTCTATGACAAGTAGGTACAATATAAAAGTTTTTCCTTTTTGTTCATCGCCATAAGTGCTAATCTAAAGAAGCACCAAATAAATAAAGAAATATTACAGCCACTATGTAAAAGATTTGTAGTGAAAAAAGCATTTCTCAAAAGTAATGAGAAAGTCGATTCATACACAAATATATCAATTTTATTTATGTCTTGATAGAACAACCAAAAGTGAAGAGTTAAGAAAAGAGTTAAGACGAATGCAAAAGGTTTAGACAAAAAAATGTTTGGTCCATATGTGTGTGGACTCGTGTGTGAGTAAGTTTGTGAGATTATGTGTATAAGCTGTTGCTATGTTTAGTAGTCCATGACTGTTTTGTGCTGTTTACCTAGTGACCAAGGTTAGATTTAATTTGCTTGCATACTTATGATTAGTTCACTGCATACTTAGGTTTCGATGAAGAAAGTGCGGGAGAAAAGACATTTACCAAAAGTAATTACAAAGTCTATCCATTCATCAAAGGCCCAGGCGAATGTCTGCTGCCAACGAAAGCCAGGGAGAAAAAGAAAGAGGGTTTGCTGATTTTGCCTTTTATGTACTCAGTCAAGTGATTGAGAGTTGGCTTGTGATTGGACAAGCTAGGGAGAAAATGGATGTCAAATCTTGAGCCGCGATAATTAACTCCTGCTACTGTGTTTGTTGCAAGTTCGTCTGCTACAACCTCACCACCAGCATTCAATCTCCTGAACTCCAAACAGACTAGATAAAAAAAGCCCTTCAAGAATCTAATAGGGAGAGAAAGGGTTACAAAAAAATCTAAACCCTAAACTGGTTTATTTTGACACTATCACTTTTTAACAAAGACAAAGAGGTAAAACACCAGCCAGTAAAGAGTAAACAGAAACAATACAATATAAGATGGGGGGGGGGATCAGCTTCCAGTAGTATCTACATATCCACATATACAGGGTGGCTAACTTAAAAGTAGCTTGATATCTCTAATCTTTCTCTAATCAATTTTTTTTGTACAGATCGAGCTTCCTAATTTCTTAAAATCAACATTTAAAATTTTTTTAAGTATGGTGTTTTCACTGCAGCAGAGAATAGTGATTGTGGAAGTCTATCAGAACAATAAGCAAAGGTTTATGGCCACCACGTTCCCCCGAACTCATCATCATATGATTTTTATCTTTGGGAAACTTTAAAACAAAAAGTTTATGCAAATAATCCTCACAATCTCGACCAACTAAAGGAGAACATTACCAACGCTATCAGGAGAATCACCAGAGAAGATCTACAGCCAGTTTCTGCAAACGTTGTTAAATGTGCCCAGAAATGCATAGATGTTAACGGAGGAGCACTTCCAGCATCTTTTATAACATTACGCAAACTTTCATGAAAAACACTCGTCTAGCCAAAACCACTATCAATAATTTCCCCCACTCTTTATCTGTGCCTAAACCTAAATGTAGACTCCATGAACAAAGCTTCTTTCTTAGAACTGCACGTCTGTGGAACTCTCTTCCGTTTTCCTGCTTTCCAGCTGACTACAATTTGATTGTCTTCAAGTCCAATGTAAACAAGTTCTTGATGAACCATACCCCTAAGTAATCCAATTTACAAAATTTCCACTCCTTATGTACACCCATTAACCCTTATCCTCGAGTGGCCTCTGGGCCTTGATAAGTGGTGACTCCTTCGTAGAAAAAAAAAAAAAACTACACGTAATTGAAACAATAAAAGAATGTTTCTCCTCTCTACTATATTTTTTCTGGGCTACTTTTAAGTGAGTCACCTTGTATATAAACCGAGCATCTTATTTTTATTTGCTTTATTTGATTTGTTTAATAAACCTTGCTTACATACAACTGTTGGATTGTGTAGTGGACTTTCAGTCAGCGTTCAAGTTGTGGATAACTTGACAAAGACTAAAGTTACTTCTCATGAAAGAGGAGAACTATTTATGGCACAATGGGAGATCCCATTGTGCACACATGGGCCAGTCTATTCTTTGGATTGTGATTGGCTGAATCACCTGATTGGATATGCTTGTACATAAATACAAGCCCTCAGTCCAGCTCAATCTGGTGTCTGTCTTGTGCATAAGCTGGACCCTTGGTAAGTGTTGCTGCTATTATTATTATTATTGTTGTTGTTGTGTGTTATTGACTAACACAGTTCTTTTGATTATTCTACATCGCCCCTCTTCCCCCCCCCCACGAGTAGGCTGGGTTGTGTGAGAGGTATATCTCTCTTTTAGGCCTAGTCTGTTGTGTGGTAGTAACCTAGAAAGAGCTCGGGGAATCCTTGATCGAAAGCGTGGGGATATATGTGTGGTTTGTTGTTGGGATTTGGTTGCTGTGTATGTGCTATTACAGGGAGATAGTGGGAGATGCAAGAATGTAGTATTGCTTGAGGGAATTGTTGGTCCTAGTGCTGCACTTGGTATTGGGGTTGGTGCAGGCTTAAGTTCGCATTTTCTGAGGAAACGGCGGTTCCTAAGTGTGATCCTTCCGGATCCGTTAACCCTGATTCGGTATTGTCGATCTGGTAGGGAACTGATGATTTTGCCCGTTGTGTTCCATCTGCGATTGACTGGATTTTGGATGGCTACAGTGTCACCAGCTTGTAACGGTGGAAGGTTGTGGGTATATTTATTGTATCTTTCTACTATTTTTGCATTGCGGTGGTGGAGCATTTCCTCGCAATGTTGTGGCGTTGACACCCATTCAGGATGAGGCTTGTAGAGGATTGGCTGTGAAGGGATGGAGTCACATAGTCGACGGTGAAGTAATAATTGAGCCGGTGATAGGTCAATACTTTGGATTGGGGTATTTCGATACTGCAAGATGGCCCGGGCAACACTGTCATTGTTCAAGGAACCGTGGGGGCCTGTGTTTCCTTTCACAATCCTCTTTGCAGTTTTTACTGCGAGCTCTGCCCTGCCATTGGATTGGGGATACGCAACAGAAGATAATCTGTGCCTAACACACCATGTTTTCAGAAATTCTTGGAACGTGCTGGAAGTGAAAGGTGGGCCGCCATCGGTGCTGAGTTCTTCTGGGGCACCATATGTTTGGAACAGTTGTCGGCATAAGGACATCAATTTGGTTGTAGTAGTGTGACCTGATTCTAGGCGGTATAAAATTAGCCAACCAGTTAGCCTATCTGCGCAGGCAAGGTATGTGTGATCTCCGCTATAAAAAATATCCATGACGATTTGTTGGAATGGCCACTCTGGGGATCGTGTTAGAATGATAGGCTCCCTTGGTTGACTAGGTGCGATGGTTGAGCATACCATACAATTCGCCCTAATACTGCGGATTGATGCATCCATCCCTAGCCAGTACACCGATTCGTTGGCACGTGCTTTCATACCGACTACTCCTTGGTGTGCAGAATGCAGGCAGTGTAGGACCTTTTTTCGTTGTGTTTTGGGGATGACGATCCTTCGATCCAACAATACTAGACCATTGTCAGTGCTAAGGCGGTGCCTCACTTCCCAGTACTCACGGATTTCGGGCGCAGTGAGATTACGTGTTTTTGGGAAGCCTTGCTGTATTGTGTCTATTAATTTGTTATATTGTTGATCGCCATGACCTGCTGACCGAATTAGGTCTGGTGATATCATGGCTATATTACTGCTGTCTGCAAATGTTGCTATTAAGGCTGTTGACTCTGTTATGTTGCTTATGTTGTTCGACTCCAGTATATCCATTTGAGAGGGTTTTGTTGGAAATACATCAAGGAGGGCTTGCACCATCGCCACTGGGTGGCGGGAAACTGCATCAGGGCCTCTGTGCCACTTCCCGGGGCAATGCTGTATGGTAAATCTGTATCTCAGGGTCTTTTTCTTTAGTTAAAAGAGCCGGGGGTTTTGAATCTTGCTCAGATCATGATCGCCAAATATCCCCTTCAGAGGTTCATGGTCTGTGACCACTATGATGTTTGGAGAACCCATGACAAACATACGGCATTTCTCCAATGCCCATGCTATTGCTGCTGCCTCACCCTCTATTGGTGCGTATCTGCGCTCAGCATCCGTGCAAAATCTGCTGCCGGCATATATCAGATGCCAACCTTCGGAACAGCAGATTGGGGCTTTTTCCATGGTACATTGGCAATGTTTTTGTAGGAGTAGGAAGCCCATTCCTTCTTTGCTCCAATCTGGAGCAAGGCAAGTTGCTCTGTCTTTGTCGAATGTTGCTACCCCCTTCTGGACTAGGTGAATTATAACTCGCTTGGAATCTTTGAATGCGTCTTCAAGGTTTTGATTCCAAGCAAATTTGGAGTTTTGTTTGACGAGGTCCCGAAAAGGCACCATAACTGGACCCAGTGAATATGCCCAGGCTACTTGGTTGACAAGCCCAAACCATGATTTGGCATCAGTAATTGTCCTTGGGACTGGAAAATCCTGTATCGCTTGTATCATGGACTCAGAAGGGGTCACTCCTGAAGAAGTTATCTGGAGGCCTCCAAATTGTACGACATCCTGACAGAATTGGAATTTGTCGGTGTTGAGCACAATTCCATTCTTAGCACATTGGAGCAGAAAATCAAAGGTATGATAAAAAGCTCCCTCAATGCTAGAGTCATATAGCAGGGTATTGTCTACTATCTTCACCTTGCGTGGGATATCTTTTATTATCTCATCGTATCTGCGAGTGTAAGCATCCCCAGATGCGACATATCCTTGAGGCATCCTAAGATACATGTATCTTCCCCACTCAGTTATGAAGGTGGTTAATGGTTGAGATTCTTTGTTTAAGAGAATCGAGTGGTATCCATCAACAGCGTCTAGGACTGTTTTCTTTGTTCTAGGTGGCACTTGCAGTGCCAACTGGAATGGCGACCCAGTATGGTGGGTTTCTCGCTTGCATTGAGAGTTAAGGTGTTGGTAATCTATTGTTCTCCGTGGATTACCATTCTTTTTGGCAGTTATTACCATAGTACTGCACCAATCAGTAGGCATACCCACAGGTACTGGAGCTATGATACCTTTTTCTACATCCTTCCAAAGGGCTTGTCTTACTGGTTCCTTGAAGTGGAAGGGTACAGGAATTGGGTTATGCCTGGCTTTAGGGATTGCTCCCTCTTTGAGGTGAATGTGGGCAGCTGGGCCGGACATGGCTGGAAATATCCCATCTTTGTTGAATGTCGTTTTGGCAAACTTTTCTAGGAGCCAGCTCTTAAGTTTGCCTATGTTATCTTCTGTTGCGGGAAAAGGGAGGTTTTTGGGGCGATTTGGCAATTGATCTACACACTTTTTAGACTCGGTGTCTACCTCTTCATGTACGTCTGCTAAAGGGTTTGGAAAATGTTTGTGCTATATTCCCACATCGATGCAGGCTGCTCTGCTGAGATAAAGCCGTTGTATGCCCTTGCATATGTAGAGGGCTTGTTTAGTTGTTTTCCCTCTGACCACAAACTCAACTGGTAGCCAACCCTGACACATGAGTGTGAAACCTCCAACTGTTTGTATGATCTTTCTTGATTGGACAAGACTAATCTCTGTGAGGCCCATTTTGATTAAATGCTTTGGTCCCCCAAGACAAATGGCGGCACCACTGTTGGGAAAAACCTTTAGCATTGTACTACAACTCCTAGGGATATTGACAGCTTGTCTGGGATCTGGTTTTGGTGAGAATGGGATTACTGATGCATTTATTTCAGTTAACAGATCACCTTCTGTAGTCATAATGGTGCCCCTCATTTGATCGAATGTGATATGGGCCATGAGTGTATTCATGGGAGCTTCTTGGTCTTCAAGACCTTTTATCACTGCCGGGCGATATTCCTTTGTCCGGCACACTGCTGAGAAATGGTTAAGTTTCCCACAAGTGTTGCACATTTGATTCCATGCCGGACATGTTAAATGGCGGGCACTTGTCCTTGGAGTACCGTGTTGGTGACTACCGCAACCTATGCAGGTTTGACGGGGTTCTTTATCAGCAATGTTATCGTTGTGAGTAGCAGTAGAGCTAGTGCGAATATTGCCTCTGCTAGTCCGTACAGCACTGTTTTTTTTTTTTTTTTTGCGATACATTGACATCCGGACTGTAGCTATGTCTGAGGTATCAGTCATTGCGGTTTGGTCCTGTAGTGCAGACTCAAATGCCTCAGCATGACAAATATTTTGGTTGAGAGTTTTTAGCAACCTGGCTTTTGCCAGTAGATCGGTCTGAAGCGTATCATTCGATATCCCTTTGATAAATTGGTCCTTGATGTAAATGTCGGACAGGTCGTGATCGCAGTTGGGGCATGAGAAATTACAGTCTATGGCCGTGGACCTAAGACGAACAAGGTATTGTTGGATGGGTTCATCTTCATGCTGTGATATAGATGCAAATGTCATCCGATGGACCATGGGATTTGATTTTTGAGTTACCAATGCTTCTGTCATCTCTAGCAGCTTGTCTGGGTTGGTGGTGAAGAACTTAGGGTACGTATTTATGATTGCGTTTTGAACGGATTCATCAGCGCAACTGTATAACTGGGTATTGGCCTGAGAAGTTGGCATGTCCGTTATTCTGGTGAATACTTCCCAGTCAATCCGAAATTTTCTGAATTGTTGAGGGGTCATTTCGAGATGAAGTTGGGGAGGCCTGGCAGCTGGTGCCTTAGCATAGGTGGTCTGGGTAGCGGGCTCCTTGGCTTGTCGAAGGATAGACAGAGCTTCTCCCATTGTTGTGATTCCCAATTCTCTTAGCATGGCTCGATCCATTACTTGAAGGTTTTCTTTCCTCAGTTTTTCCTTCACAAAAGTTGCAGCGTAGCTCTTGGCGGAATCGGCAGCAATGCCTGCTTTGAGGAAATAGTCTTCCCAATCTTCTGTCGAATCCTGTTCGTAGCGCCATGTTGGATTGTGTAGTGGACTTTCGGTCAGCGTTCAAGTTGTGGATAACTTGACAAAGACTAAAGTTACTTCTCATGAAAGAGGAGAACTATTTATGGCACAATGGGAGATCCCATTGTGCACACATGGGCCAGTCTATTCTTTGGATTGTGATTGGCTGAATCACCTGATTGGATATGCTTGTACATAAATACAAGCCCTCAGTCCAGCTCAATCTGGTATCTGTCTTGTGCATAAGCTGGACCCTTGGTAAGTGTTGCTGCTATTATTATTGTTGTTGTTGTTGTTGTTGTGTGTTATTGACTAACACAGTTCTTTTGATTATTCTACAACAACAACAAAAATACTTAAAAGAACTCATAACAATACTCCACTGCAGCTTCACAGCAAATCCTGCTAACATCAGTGTACCTCTATCTAAACTCAACTATCTGTATAAAAAAAAAAAAAAAAAAATTGGTGCTTATGCATTTTTTTTGGTACTGCATTATTTTTAAATAGTTTTTTTTTTCAGGTTCAAATTCAAGTTTCACAATATCTTTTTTTTTTTTATTATTATTATTAAATTGTTAGGTGGAAGCACAGAATAGTTAGAAAACATCCCTCCCCATGTTAAGAATGGCTTTCAAAATAACAATGTTACTATTTCAGCACGATGGCTAAAAATGCATAAGTACTAAAATTTCTTATGAATTGTCCCAACAAGAAATTATTCAAATAAGCAGAAAGAAATTCTGTTGAATTGTTGCTCCTTGTACTAAAAAAATCCTTTTCAGTTGTTCCAACCAGAAAGACGCGATCAACAATATCAACATTTCTATGGTATTAAAATTCAAATAAACTGAAGAAAAACATATGTTGTTGAATTGTATAGCGAAATGCGCGCAGAGGGGAGAGACTTAGATTAGTTGATGAAGAACAGTTGAGGCAGAAGGCTCAGTTCACAGGAAAAGCAAAGGAAAACATGGGAGGAAGTGATACGGATAGATTTGAGAGAAAGAGGGATAAATAAAGACAGGGACAGAGATAGGTTACCTGGGAAATCAGTCTCATAAAGCGGTTCAGCACATGCCAACATGTAAAATGAATGTTAAACCAAGTATGATAAAAGAATAGAAGATTAAATCTCCACAGCACAGAAGACTTTATTGGTATGGTCGCATTGAAAGAATAAATGAGAGTTCTTGGGTTAATAGATATAGAATAGCCTTCTAAGCTTCCATAGACTAGTCTTTGATGCGAATTTATGCAGGTGAATTTTCTTGTGCCAATACTCTGGGGTAGCACACCCAGAAGTCAGGAACTGTAGTGAGTAATATGCCGGCTACAGGCTAAGTACATCTGAGAGATCGAGCCACCAATGGTATAAAGGTAAGGTGTAGTTGCTGATGCGATAGGGCGACTGTATGCTCCACAGGGGCTGCTTTCAGGCAGAAGCTGTGGGACTTCCTGTGTTGCCAGTTGTTGCAACTGTGCTCCACTGAACCACAGTACAGTAAGCTCAGAGGGTAAACATCTGGTGCGCAACAGATGAAGCACCTAAGGCAGGATGGAAAGATTCAAAAGTCCAACCAAGTGAGAATGATGGTGACAGGTGTGAGAAACTGGAGGCCATTATTTCAACCTCTGCTTACGGGCGACTCATATGTGATAGTTGCAGGAATTACTGAAAGAGTGACAGTACCCCGAGATATGATAGCTGAATGAGTGATCAAGCAGCTCTATTTAGGGACAGCACTGTTTGCTCTGGGAAGGGACGCAGTGGATCGCCATACTAGTGGTCGACATACTATGTCGACTTTGGTTTAAAGAATAATAATACATTTCAAAAACAAAATTTTAAAACCTTCAAGTCCATTTCAATTACTACAAAACTGCTCACGTTTATAACAGCACTTATATGTACGTATTTAAATGAAAATAGCACCCTTATCTGAAGAAGAGTAATTTTCCCGAAATATCATATGATACAGGACTTCCATAAGATTATACTAATTTAATTAAGAGTATAGCACAATGTTAAAAGTATGAAAAATGCATATGTATTGTGTCAATAAAATGTGAATCTGCATAATTTATTCCAGTGTTATATGTCTTAATTAGCTTCAGTTTGTGTCGATCAGTTATAACTCTGCATTGTATTCCCTTCTATAAATTATCTACACATGCACACTACATATACACATTAGACATTAACGATATATTACACGTGGTGTTCAATTATTTATTAATAAGAACATAATATTAATAATGTTTCAGAAGAACAGGTCAAATCAATATTATATCAAATGCAACTTCAAAATTGCCACCTGGAATATACAAACAATGCTAGACTCAGATGCAAATGGTAGGTGCCTCAGAAGATCAGCATTTATCAACTTGAAGCTGGACAACACCAGTGCAGATACTGCAGCACTCCAACAAGTAATATTTAGTGGAGAGGGCTAATTAAGGGAGAAAAGAACATTTTTTGGGGGGTGGTATCACGGCTACCGAGAGAGTAGGCCAGTGAACATTTCCTGATCAACTTGTAGGTATAGAAAGTTTCCAGTATTCAACCACGTGGTCATGCTAACAGGCATAAAAAATATGGCTATGTTACCGAACGTTCATGTATGTTCTTCTAAAGAGAAAGAACAATTTTTTATTTGGATAATTATTATAATTGCACGTTGGGATAATTTTAATCTAATAAAATATAGTAAGTGAGCTCGTTTTTGAACTTTTATTTCTATCGGAGAAAGGCGAATATTTCATTTTATTTATTTTTTTTATACAAAACAAACAATTTTTATATAATATTTTTTCAGTCCGTTCTTTTAATAATAAATAAAACTTTTCAATGAGTATTTCCAAATATTTTAAAGTTAGCCTTTTTCACAAAAGTTTTTTTTTTTTTTTTTTTTTTTACAATCGATGAATTTTCAATATTTTAGCACTGGGCGTAATTTATTTCTTTGAAATATATTTAAAACAAAGTTTTTGTATTTTATAACATTTTAACTGTAAATAATTTATTTACATGACTGAAACGGGAAATGAAATAGGAAATTTTTTATTCACTCCCGAGATATACGAACAATACAAATTAATTAAAAATTCATTAACTAATCAGTTTTAATTAGCGATCACTGATGAGTGAATTATTATTATTAATAATAATAATAATAATAATAACAGAACTTAACATACAAAGAGGCATCTTCCAAGGAGACTCACTACCACCATTACTGTTCATCATAGCCATGATGCCCTTGAACAGTATTCTGAGAAAGTGCCAAGCCGGATGCAAGTTCTCCAATACAGACGAAAAAAATGAACCACCTGATGTACATGGACGATCTGAAACTTTTTCCAAGGACCGAAAAGGAGCTAGAGACGCTAATTAACACTACCAGGATCTTCAGCCAAGATATCCAAATGGAATTTGGAATGGAAAAGTGTGCACTACTAGTTATAAGAAAGGGAAAACTAGAAACAACAGAAGGCATGGAACTACCCAATAAAATGGAGATGAGGGCACTAGGGGAACGAGACGACTATAAATACTTGGGAATTCTGGAAGCAGAAACCATCGGAGCAACAGAAATGAAAGAGAGAATTGGAAAGGAATACCTCAGGAAAACTAGAAAACTCCTGGAAACTAAATTATATAGCAGAAACCTAATAAAAGGTATAAATACATGAGCAGTATCACTAGTAAGATACTCTGGACCGTTTATAGGGTGGACAAAAGAAGAACTGAGACAGCTCAATCAGAAGACCAAGAAACTAATGACCATGCATAATGCACTACACCCAAAGGACGATATTGACAGACTTTACGTGAAAAGGAAAGACGGCGAGAGAGGACTGATCTGTACAGAAGACTGTGTGAATGACACAAAAAAAAGAACTAGAAAAATACATAATGCAAAACACTGAAAGGATAATTATGGCAGCGAGAGACACTGAAAAAAACAACAAAACAGAAAACAGAGAAACAAACGACAAAATTAGAAAAGAAAAATGGGAAGAGAAACAAGTCCACGGAAGATTCATAAGAGTGACAAAAGATGAGAATAACGAAAACACCTGGACATGGATGCGAAAAGGACATATAAACCAAGAAACTGAATCTCTAATAACTGCAGCACAAGATAACTCGATAAGAACCAACCATATCAAAGCAAGGATCGATAAAACACAAGAAAACAGCAAATGCAGACTCTGTGGACAAAGAGATGAAAAGATAAACCATATAGTAAGTGAATGCAGCAAACTGGCCTAAAAGGAATACAAAAACAGGCATGACTAAGTGAGGAGGGCAGTACACTGGGAATTGTGCAAACGGCTGCATTTTGAATGCACAGACAAATGGTTCAAGCATAAACCCACAACAACACTCGAAAACGAGAACCACAAAATCCTATGGAACATGGACATACAGACGGACAAACCCACCCAAGCAAGAAGACCAGATACCGTAATAATTAACAAGAAAGAAAAATCCTGTCAAATCGTAGATTTTACGGTCCCAGCTGACCAGAGGGTGAGTATGAAAGAAAAGGAGAAATGGAGCAAATACAGAGCTAGCCAAAGAGTTAAAAAGGATTTGAATGATGACGAAAATCAAAATAATACCTGTAATAGTAGGAGCACTAGGAACAATTCCGAAAAACTTTGAAAAAAGAATGAGAGAAATTGGAATCAGAGGAATGGCTGCAAAAATACAATGACTAACAATAATGAAAACGGCTGAAATATTAAGGAAAACCCTTGAATGCGGAGAATAATACAAGTATACAATATGTTACAAACAGCCACCTCGACATCAAATACTGTTTTATTATTCTGTTAGTAATATAGAGTAGATATTTGATTGGCATGTTCTAACTGAATGGGGGTCCACCAAAACCCAGTGTTAAAATTAGTCTGGAGAGATTCTCTTTCCTTGGCCGAGGACGCAGAGAGTGATGTGTGACAGCGGAACAGTTACTACACTGCGATTCAATCTCGGAAGCAGAGAAAAAAACCCACTACGGATTTCATCACCCATGGAGAGAGAGAGATAGAGGAAGGAAAAGAGAAACAGAGAACAAGGAAGTTGAAAAACGTTCGATCGACGTTAGCACCAAACACCTCCTACCTCCTCCAATATGAAGGCAAGTGACAGGTTGTCCTGTTTAGTTTTATATGAAAAAAAATAGAAAAATAAAAAATGGGACCCTCGTCCATAAAATTTTGAAACAAGTTGTGAGTTCATCCCTCACTGGGGGCTGCGAGCCATTAGTAGTTGTTGTAAGTGAGACACGTGGAATAATCGAGCACATGTGAGAAATAACGAAGTCTGTAAGGTTAGAGGATAGAAAGATGTCTAAGGTGGAAGAGTTTCTAAAGTCGTCTACATGCGACGACCTCCAGAAATTAATTAAAGATGATATTATAGCGGTAGGAAGGTATTATGGCCTAAATGTACGACCTGTCCTTTAGAAGGCACAATTGATTCCCATAGTAGCGGAATATCTGAGAAGTTGGGGGACAGAATCAAATAGCTTTATAGAATCTCCGACAGTTGACGGTCTGTGTAAGCTACTCAAAGATGACTTAGTCAGGGTAGGGAAACACTATGGACTGAATGTGACACCAGACATGAGAACACCCGATTTAGTTTTTAGATGATAGCAGGCTATCTCTTTGAGAACTGCATGTTCGGTGAACATGATAAAGAAAGTCGAGAGAAATTCCACACGCGTAATATCAAGCGTAGGGATGAGGTAGTTCGCCCATCCTGGTCAGGCATGAATGCCAAAACAGAGGCAGATGCTCCATGTAAAATGGAGACAGATGCTCCATGTAAAACAGAAGCAGATGCTCCATGTAAAACGGAGGCAGACGCTCTATGTAGTGTAGTAGTAGACTGTATTCAAAGTAGCTGACAGTTTGAACATCTCGCAGCACACTTGTCGACTGCGGATGTGAATGAGAAAAAAAAGGCCATCACTAGCAAATCCATGCCACAGACATCGACCATGCGTGAATCGGATAAAACTACTCTGCTAGGGAACGATAAAGTAATCATGGCAGCAGTAGTCGCAACGGTGCACACAATATAAATATCGCGACTCAAGACGAGTTGGTCAGAAATGGGCCGTGCGAAGTAAGAGATAAGAAGTGTGACCTGGTAGAGCTGAAAGGTGGTGAGATCCCGTCAGGTGAAAATAGCGTTGATGGTATAGCAGTTACGACTGAGAATAAAATATACGATGTTATGGCGAGTGGCACTCGAAACTTTGAAAAGGTTTACGTTGCAAATATTACAGGGCTGTTCATCCCAAAGTTGTCGAGGATAGCACTCGAAGTTTCAGAAATGTTTATGCTGCAGGTATGAATAGAACTGTATGTTCTGAAAGAAAGTTAGAATGCTTTCGCTGGAGTGGTATGGCTGAGCGTCATATCAATGAGATACCCCTACGTGATGAGACATGAGGAGTTGTGCCTAATCGCGAGAAGAATTCTCAGAAAGTTATCGTCACTGCTGGTACTACTATCGCTAAAGTTTCAAGGAAGGGGGGTGCACCGTGCTCTGAGTTTGCTAAAAATAAGTTAGCTCATAATAATGACAACGACGACGATAGACGCAATTCTAAAGATAACAAAAACAGTTATGACGGCGACGTTGAATGGGAAGAAGTTAAGTTAGCTAGCACGGGAAACATACAAAAATGTAACTTTGCGACCAACGACATTATTACTACTACTACTGTTACTAGTGACGATGCTACAACTTCTGTTGATAATGATAGCAGAAGAGTATCTGTGAGGAGGAAGTTTATAAGAAAGCTGACAAGGCTAAACGTTCCTGTGATGGAAAGCGGAAAACTGGTGAAGTGAATGACATTCACCAGACTTTACGCATCGACAATGATGCTAAAAGAAACAAAAACAATGACGATTGTAAGGAAGACGAGGGCAAAAACAGAGAGTCGCCACTCGAGCTTAACGTTAGGCGCAAATTATGTGTGGAAGAATTAGGTGCACGAATGACTGTGCAAGATTTAGGGTAAGTTCGGTTGAACAAGCTGCGAAAGACTTTATGAAAATCGAAGGCTTTAAGGACAGTCGTCGCGAAACGAAATTTCGGTTTCGGCCGGCATCATCATGTTCATTGGAATAGATGGGAGATGCCGATGTTTCAACACAACCCATCGGAGGTAATCGCAAAGATGGAAGTGGTGTACCTGAGCCACTTAAATTTTCGTGAAATAGAAACAAAGGGTGTTCCTATTTCAAAAATTAGTGGGGGGATGTTACAAACAGCCACCTCGACATCAAATACTGTTTTATTATTCTGTTAGTAATATAGAGTAGATATTTGATTGGATAGGAATCCACCAAAACCCAGTGTTAAAATCAGTCTGGAGAAATTCTCTTTCCTTGGCCGAGGACGCAGAGAGTGATGTGTGACAGCGGAACAGTTACTACACTGCGATTCAATCTTGGAAGCAGAGAAAAAAACCCACTACGGATTTCATCACCCATGGAGAGAGAGAGAGAGAGAAAGGAAAAGAGAAACAGAGAACAAGGGAGTTGAAAAACGTTTGATCGACGTAAGCACCAAACACCTCCCACCTCCTCCAATATGAAGGCAAGTGACAGGTCGTCCTGTGGTCAACACACGTAGTGACCGCGTTTGTGCCAAGAAGCAGAAAGGAATCAGAATACGATTTTGTCAATTCTATTTCTAGAATCGAGGGGCGAAACAAATAAAGGAAAAAATAATAATTCTCTTGTGTGCGGGTAGTTTTGACCAAAAGTTTGACCGCGTAAAACGTGTTTCTGAACAAGCAAAGCAAGATGTCACATTTCCAAAGTTGGCAAAGACGGAGAAAAAAAAGATATCTAAATTAATCCCTCGATAAAGAGCCCAAAACGGATGCCGACAGGCATGTTTAAAAAGAAAAGAAACAAATTGAAAAATCTGCAAAGTTATCGTTTGGAACTTATGTCTCCCACACAGAACTGGAATGTGTCGCACGGCGTTGAAAGACTGAATTTGGTGATTGAAACTTTCTTCCCTCACAAGAGATTTTATTTGGATTAACTGTAGCTATTGCAAATTGTCAAAAGAAAAGAATTGAAATGTAAGTGCAAAAAAAACAAAAAAACTTTACTTTCTTTCTCTGTCGAGCTGGAGATCGGACTTTTTCTCGTGTGGACTGGTTGCTACGAAAATCAAGACTATAGTGGAGTATAGGATTCCTAACCATGTAACTGATGAAAATATGCTACACATTTTGATGAAAAGCATGGGAAAACATGAACATAGAAGAACAGAAAAACAAAACTTTAAATGTAATTTCTGTATTTAAAGTAATAGTTACTTAATTATTTCAACATATAATCTTGTGGGGAGAATCCAGCTCCCCAATAAGAGGTACTCTGGATAGGAACAAAAATAATTTTAGTCATGAAAGATTTCTCCTCCACCGAGTGAGGATAGAAAAGGTGAAGTGTAGCATCAAAACAGATATTACACTGTGATCTTGTTCCGAAAGCCAAGAAATGTTTGTATTTAATGTGTTTCTTTAATTGTTTGTTCTCT
The DNA here is from genome assembly GCF_053919585.1 of Euprymna scolopes. NCBI lineage: Eukaryota > Metazoa > Mollusca > Cephalopoda > Sepiida > Sepiolidae > Euprymna > Euprymna scolopes. The sequence goes on along the minus strand of NC_136524.1, from coordinate 26,026,083 downwards.
AAATTCATAATTCAGTTTTATCATTATTAGATTGTGTATTGCTTTAAAATTACATAATTTTACATAATATCCATATTTTATATTGAATAAAGTTCAGTTTCATTATTAATCGCATTGGGTTCTTTTTATTTTTGTTTTTAACATGTTTTAAACTTTTTAAAAATGCCCTCATATAGTATCCGACAGTGATAGTTTGACAAATCTTACCTACATTGCCAGCAGCCATTTTTCAGTTAACAGGCTTTCTATATCTTGGTGGTCGTGGTGGTATGCCCTGAAGGTCAGCCAAAGAGAGTAAGTGTAGCATTTGCCATAAAAAATGAGCTGGCAGACAAGCTCACTGAAGCACCAAAGAAATATTTCATCCAATGCCAGTAGGCGCAAGTGAAATGTGAGCCAATTCCGCAGAATCTTTCACGTTTTTTCTAATGGATGGAAATACTTGATGCTTCGTCAAGGGTATTTTTTATTGCGACACCATCACTAAATGGGTTGCCTACCACAGCTTAAGAGAAGTCCATCTACCCTTGAGAGAAGGAGAGACCACACCAGTTTCCCAACCTGATATTTTTACCTCGCGGTACATACAGCGCCCTGCCTTCCCAAATGGTCACCCATCTGGTACTGGCCAGGCTAAACATTGCTTAACTTTGGTGATCTGGTGAGAACCAGGGTGTCAACGTGATTGTGCCATATCTCTGAAAGAATTATAACCCTGAAGATTTGTATGGCTGAGAACCGCAACCATCATTAATGTATATGCTCCAACATAAGGTTGGACTTGAGAGAAAGAAGGATAAATAAAGACCTGGACAGAGATAGGTTAGTTTGGAAGTACATATCTAAAAGCTGTCTAACACCTACAAACATGTAAACGTGGATGCTATATCAAATATGGTAGTGGTGGTGGTGATTCAAAACCATTTTTTTTTTCCATTATTGATTACTAAGGACAAATTGATTGCATTATTGATTATTCTTCTATATAAAAAAATGTTGCACATAATTTTCTTTTAATTTAGCTGTCCACTTGATAATGAACATTTATTGAGTCAACGGTCCCTATCTACAACCGTATCTTCTATAGCTATGGTCACAGATGTCACGAAAGAGTTCTTCTTCTCCCACACAAGTTGTCTACTGGGGGAGAAGGGCCACATGATTCCAATCGTGTGTAACATCTGTGATAATAGCTTTACTATTCATCGAAAGTAGGTTAAAAACGAACTGTAGCTTTCATAGGCCAAATCGGGTGTAATGCCGTCGTGCCCCATCCGACCTTAAAAAGCGTATGTGCACCATTTTTTTTTGCCACATGTTTTGAACTTTATGTATCAACTTTAAATTAGCATTTTATCACATCCTTTACGTATTTCTTTTAAGTTTTATTTCATTTTTACCTTTTTGCTGGAGGAATGGGATCACCGCTTATCAAGGTCTAAAGGATAATTATTAATAAGTGCCAGGTGGCTGGTGAGACAACACTGTGATGCTTGATGATGAAGGAAGTTGGGTTGTGGTTGATTATTTAAGTGGACCACTAAACAGGAACTTGTTTACATTAGACTTGAAAGCAGCCATGTTATAGTCAGCTGGGAAGCAGCCCTACAATATTGCGTTCCACAGATAGACAGCTCTAGGAAAGAATCTTTGCTCCTGGAATTTTCATTTAGTTTTAGGCACAGGTAGAGAGAAAGAAAAATTCAGGGTTGTCACCGTTTATCAATACCCAAAAGCTACTCGAAGATAAAGGTTAATGAGTGTCAGGTGACCGGTGAAACAACACTGTGATGATCAGTAATGGTGGAACTTGGGTTGTGTTTGTTTATTTAAGAAGATGGCTTAGCAAGAACTTGATTTGAAAACGGCTATGTTATAGTCAGATGGCAAGCTAAAATATTTCCTCTGAGACCCAAAACAAAGTTAGGGAATAGATAACCACTTTTTTTTTTTTTCTAAATTTCAATTTGAATCCAGAAATGCTTGGTCAAGATTAAATCCAGCTGTTTTGAAGTCTAATTGTAGAATATTCGATGATCTTTGTTTTGACCATCCCCTTAGATTTTTTCATCTTGAATCTTATTAACAATCTGGGAAATTATGTATGGTCGTCTTTGTGAAACATGTCGCCGCTTTTCATAACATATCCTAGTTTACTTTATTGTTTCAACTACAATGTGTGTTTGAGTATAGGTGCTATTATTGTCCCTATTTACTTGCCTCCCTATGAGGGCAGAATTAGAAACAACATCGGTTTTCAAATGTCAGGTAAATCCAGCTCACCAAAATGAGGTACTGGATTTTTCTCCTTCATGGTACAGGTTTGAGCTTGCCTGCTTACTACAACTTTTGCTTTTTTGTTTTCCACCCATACCTCCAAACACCCGGGCAACGCCGGACACCCAGGCTAGTCTATTATATAAAGGGCATGAGCGTTTGTGTATGTCCATGAAAGGATTTTTGGGTGGGGGTTCTTGTGTCAGTTAGATTCCACAAGAAATTTTTGTATACTTCCCAGATCGTCTCTATCTTTTTTTTGATCGAATTAAACAAAATTCCCCCCATACCGTCATGTCGGCTGTTTGTCTTTTTTGTATAAATAAAGTGAAACTATTGGAACCGCAACCACCTGGCCTTCGGGCTGGGTAGTATCTGTTCTGTAATTGATCCTTGGTCAATGTAGGGGAAACCCTTCATACTGAGACAATTATTATTTATTTGGATACTGCCAGAGTGTTTCCTTTTTGGGAGAGATGGTTCCCCCACCCCACCCCCACCACCACATTAAAAACGACCTTGTGTCTAATTTGCTTTTGTGATAGGTTTAAAAGCAATGCCATTTTTGCAAGTCATCTTTTTGATTGAATACATTAAATTTGAATGTTTTACACTTCCGGTCACATCATGGAGTAGCGGTAAGACGTCAGATTTTCTTTCACTTTCTTTTTTGCCTTCACGTCATGGGTTCGAGCCTACCTGCCTACTACCTTTTTTTTTTTTTTTTTGCTCAACACACACTTACAAACACCCGGGCACCCAGGCTAGTTTAAAATAAATCTTCTCTTCCAGCCACTACAATCACCATATGAAGAAATCGTCCCAAATAGAGCTCTTTCCTGTCACTGAACCTAAAATTTTTTGAGCATGGCTTGGCACTCTCTGAAAAATAGAATCACCGCTTAGCCTATGACATCTGTCGATTATATGATCAAAAATGAGATCGGGAAAAGTGCTATCGACTACAGGGTTCAATGCAGATTCCTCAGTCAAAGTTTGACTAAGGAAAGTCAATCTCTCAGCATCTCAATGACATGTCAAGTCAGGCATCCCCAAATTTCCCTCACATGGACGTTGAATACACACTTTGATTCTAGATTAAATCCTGCAAAATTTGAATGATTCTACATCCCTATTATCTCTTTATAGTGATATTTCTAAAAGGAAAATATGTACAGGGCAGGAAACTCTGATAGTATGGCAAGATTGAAAGAGTGGATAAACATTCTTGGATCAGTAGATGTGGTACATGTTCAGGTAGCACATCCAGTTCACAGGACAAGAGTAAGAAAAACATGGATGGGAATATAAAAATGGATTAAATATAAGAATGAATTAAATCTGGACAGTAAAGCAACATGCATGCAAATGAGGAGACGTTGTTGTTATAGCCACATTGAAAGAATGGATCAAAATTCCTGGATGATCTCAGAGGAAGACGAAATCTGAACAATACAGTATGCTTTGTGCAGAACAGAGGCTTTAAATGGTATGACCATATTGAAAGAATGGCTGAGAGTTTTTGCGTTAGCAGATGTAGAACAGTTAAAATAGCAAGTTCATTTCACAGTAAACCATTGGGAGGAAGTGAATGATAAAGATGGACTAGAGAGAGAGAGAGAGAGAGAAGGATAAATAAAGACCTGGCCAGTTATAGGTTATGAAGAGAAATGATAGAAGATGGGTGTGATGGAGACTTGGAGCGGATGACTTCAGAAGAAGATTAAATCTGAACAGTATAAGATGGATGCAGGACAGGAGACGTCTATGGTATGGTCGTTGAAAGACTGAATGAAAGTTCTTGGGTAGAAGAGTTGAGGTAGCATTGTCCAGTTCACACGGGGAAGGTTAAAGAAACCCTGGGAAGAAGTGATAAGAATAGAGGTTAGAGAAATAGGGATAGATAAAGATCTGGCCAGAGATAGGTTAATTTCGAAGTCAACTTCTAAAAGCCTGTTTTCTGACTTTATAGGCATGCCAAAGTGTGTTAGACACATGGAAATAAAAAGAAAGGCATTCAGAGTTGTTGATAAGGCCAAGGAAGAAGGAAAAGGAAGAGAACTGCATTTTGAACAACCAAATAAACGGTTTAAACACAAATTGAAGATAGTACTGGAAAATGAAAATCAAAAAATCCTTTCGAACATGAAGGTACAAACAGATAAACTCATCCAAACAAGGATGGCATAACAGTTAATGAGAAGGAAAAAAATCCTGCCAAATCGTAAACCTTGTCATCTAAGCAGACCACAGAGTGAATATCAAGGAAACAGAAAAGGGAAGCAAATACACAGAATTGGAAACATGAAAAAAAAGTAAAGATAATATCTATAATCATAGGAGCACTTGGAACAATTCTGAAAAATCTTAAAAAAGAGAATGGGAGAAAGAATAAGAAGGAAAGCTGATGAGATACAGTCAAAATCTTAAATTTCTCAAATGCAAAAATCAGCCTACATAAACTGTGGACATTAACCAGATAAACGGAAGAAATAAAACAAAACAGAATACGACCACATAAGACCATAAGAACTGAAATCGCAAAAAATGTTAACTACCACCACCAAAATAGTGGCATCGGCCCTGACTAGCACCACACCAAATAGTCATGAAGGATCAAGGAGGATGGATGAAGGATCAAGGAGGATGGAAAGACTGAGGAGGAAGACCGCTAACCAGATCTCCATTGCAAAAGTGAGGCAAACATTGGGATCTTGGGGAGTTATTTTTTGTCACCCAAACCTCAGAGAATGTCAGCGACTTTTACCAGTAAGAAATCAGTGGTAAGCAGTTATTGCGATAATGCAGTCATTTGCAATGGTATTTGAAAGAGGTGGAGTGCACTGGAAATCTGAAGAGATTTGGTGTCACTTGATGATACAGCCATCGATTTCAGCGTTTGTTGTCTGTCACAATAACTAAATTGTTCGGAAATCCACATGATTGGTTTATAGTGGTGAAGACTTTGTGCAGAACCAACCACATTTTTGGTACAATCTGTTGGTGCAATGGCTGCAACAAGATAGACCACATAGTATACCTCAGGTTTTACACCAGAATTTTCCTTCTCCTGAAGACTGAGGGTGAATATCTCCCATTGGATTAAACATAGTTAACTAGATACTAACCTAGGAATTTTTACATCCCAGCATGGTATATACAGTGTCTAGCATTCCGAAAATTGTCACTCGTCTAATACTGACCAGGCTCATTGTTGCTTAACTTTGGTGCTTCAGTGATCTGGTGCGAACCAGTGTGTAAACATGATTATGCTGTATTGTTATCAATTAGACTCGAGGGAACAATGATTATTGTCGGTGATCAATTGCTGATGAAGGCTTGTGTGAGAACTTCTAGTGAAGAAGAAGAAGAAGAAGAAGAAGAAGAAGAATTCTTACTTTTACTTTGTTTTTTTTTTAACTGCTTATTTACACAGATCCTGTATTTTGATTCCGGATATGAAAATATGTCCCTCAAATTGTCATCCACATTAAAAACTGACCTTGTGTCTTACTTTGCTTTTTTGGGGAGACAAGTGAATAGAAACATATGTTCAATATTGGATTTACAAACATATTATTTGGGTTATTCAGACTACTGTTCTCATTTGGAGTGTTATATATGTCACAGTAACATATGCAGGGTGGGATCTAATAGTATTTTGTATATTTTTTTAGTTTTAACTCATTTTCAAAACTATGAATTTTAGGAGCCAAATTTCAGCTATTTTTCTTGTTCTCATGTAATGCTAGACACTATATGCTGTTCAAACTGATTAAGCAGTTTAGAGTGAGCAAAACCACTAAAATCTTTTCCAGACAGGTAGAGGAGTAACTTATCTTGCCTTTGGTAACATTCATTTATGTATTTAAATTTTTTTACCACTTTTCTGAATCTTTGTGGATTGTAAAACAAAGCCTTACTTGATCAGTTTGCGTAATTTTTGGAAGATGACAGTTTTGTTCCATGATGAGTACATATATCATACAGATTTTTCTGTATTTTCTTAACTTTTAATTGCTGCCATAAGTGCCAATTCTGAACTTGCCCCCCAAAGCCATTAATCTAGAAACATTTCTTTCATTGATTGGGACAAAAATGGATGAAGGGCTTTATCAGGACAGATATTACATTTTACTCCTATCCCAAATGCCAAGGAGAAAAATATTTATTTTGGTTAGGAATAAAGTCTAGTATCTGTTCTGATGCTTTCAATGAAGTTTTTCAATCTAGAGTGCTTCTTTTTAGGGAGTTGGATTTTCACCATATTAATTTGTGCTTAACTCTACCCTCATGGAGAAGATAAACAAATAGGAGCAAAAGATTGTTTGAAAATAACATCCAAACTAATCTTAGCTAATGTTTGGGTAGGATACATAATCTAGTTTGTTTTTTTTTTAATTTTTTTTATTTTTCTTCCTTTGAAGATTGTAATGCCGGGTATGGGGCAGCCAAACCAGCTGCCAACATTGCCCCGCTTTTTTATTGAAACCAACCGAGAGCTCTTTTTAGTATCCTCGCTGTTCCCTTAAGTGCAATTGTCTGAATCTCTTTTGCACTTGGTTCACCAGGAATATTAGTTAGGTAGGACTTCAGGTTCTTCTTCATAAGTCCTGTGGCACCTATGATAACTGGTATGATCGATATCCCCTTTAAGTTCCAGTTTCTTTTCATATCATACATGAGACCTTGGTATTTGGTCTGTTTCTCTCTTTCAGCTCTGTTAAGACCGCCATCATTAGGAACACTCACTTCAATCAGGGTTGCAACTCTCTCTGACTTATTCCATATAACTATGTTAGGTTTCACAGCAGCATTTTCAAGGTAGGTGGCTGTAGGGATTACATGGTCGTAATGTATGGTATATAAATCATTTCTAGCAGTATGAAACCTCTCATGTTACACAAAAAAAAAACAAACAAAGCAAAAACAAACAAACACATATCCCCCACTTCCTACCTCAAATACATGTCCCCCCCTTCCTATCTCCGACAAAGGCCATCAACAGTGTATATTTACTTTCTCTCTTCACCCCATGAGGGCAAAGTGACAAGATGAGTTTTAAATGTTGAGAAAATCCAGATTTCTAAAATGATAGGGGGGAGGGGGCACTCCAGATGGGAACGCAAATTAAAATTTCCTCAGTTTTTTTCATTATGACTGAGGACAGAAGATATGAAATGTACTATCAGAACAGATATTACACTTTGCTTTATTTATTTGCAAAGATATCTTTGTATATGCAATGGTTACATTTTCAACCAATCTAAATAAATAAGAGAAAAATCCAAGTTGTCCTCGACGGTCGCACATCCAAACAATATGATATAAATGCAGGTCTACCTCAGGGGTCTATCCTTGGACCTTTATTATTCCTAATATTCATAAATGACCTCCCTGATAAAATTATCTCTGAGATGGGTATATTTGCTGATGTCATCATGCTCTATAACAGACACGAGGAGAAAACAAATGAACATATATCTAAGGAAATGGCAGAAACACTAGAGGAAGACCTCCAATCTGCAGTGGAATGGGGACAAAAATGCCCATGGATGGAGTATTGTTGTCACATTTGGGCTGGTATATCGGCTACTAGCCTCTTGATCCTGGACAGGGTTCAAAAGAGAGTCGCCAACCTGATAGGTTCTGAACTGTCATGTAAGCTTCAGCCTCTGTCCTATCGACAAAAGATTGCATCCCTCTGCCTGTTCTACAAGTATTTTAATGGTGGATGCTCTGACAAACTACAAGCCCTTGTACCTCCTCAACGTAAATAACTCCAACAAGCAGCAAAATCTTGCCCCTACACAGTAGAGATCCCTAGATGTAAAAAGACTATCTACTCTTTGAAACTACATTCCGGGTTCCTGCTTTCCCAACTGTACTGACATGCAGAAGTTCAAATGTAATGTGAACAGACATTTTGCTGCTCAACTCCCTACATAGTATCCCTGCAACTTATGGTCCCGACAGTAGCCCCCTACATCAAAGTGGCACTGTGCCTTGTTTGGGGTGAAAATGGGGGACCCCCCCCCCCCATATAAGGCCATCAATTCTTATCATCCTCCTGCTCCTCATCATCATCACCATCATTAACAACAAATAAGACCATTACACTTTGCGCCTAGCAAAAAGGCACAGGAAATTTTGTCTTTTTTTATTAGTTCATTAACTTCATTAGTCATCCATAATGGTCAGCATATCTGTATTTGTTCCGAAATGTATCATACAAAAAAAAAAAAAAAAAAAAAAAAAAAAAAAAAATGAAACAAATAACTTCAGGCAAAAATAATACTCAAAACATTTTAAGATTTAAACACGCTGTAAGTTATGGGAAATCAATAAAAAAAAAAAAAAAAAAGAAAAGAAAACGGGACGTAGTGTGTGGTTGGTAATGGTACAGTTACAAAACAAATAAATATCTAAATAAAATAATTAAATAAATAATAAACACGCCATAGGGTGATTATATTGAACCGCTTAGCTCTCCAAATGGCTACCCAATTTTATTTAGTTTAATCTAATTTTCCAAGCGGTGACAGCACAAAATAAATCCACTGTATTAATTTGTTGTCTGCTTTTTGAGTATTTTTTTTTTCAAATATTATTTAAATTATATCATTTCTTTTACGAGGATTATTTTGCAGAATATTATTTTTTTTTCTGACATTTTGTGAATTATTTTTGAGAATATTAAATTTTCTGTTTTTTGCGGATTAAACTGCATTTTTTTTTTTTTTTTTTTTTGCTGATCGCTCCAACCTACCACCAATATGCTTGATAACGAGCGATATTAATGCTATTAAAATAATGAACCAGTCTAAATCGAGATAAAAATAAATAAATAATAATAATCAATGAAACTTTCGTTCGGCACCTTTCGACATTTCACGTAAACTGTCCGGAAATTTTCACGATAGCTCGCTCCTTATTCTGCACAACTACCAAAATTTTTTTAATGAGATTTTAGAGATTGCAAACACAATAACGAAAACTTCTTATAGTCGTAACTAATCGACCCCCCCCCCAAAAAAAAAACTATACTAAGACTCATTTAACTTTGGAAACGTAATAAAATAAAATAAATATGTAACATATGTGTGGTAATGAGATCCTCCAACAAGTGATAAATAACAAAACAAATAAAAATAAAGTGTTTCAAATCATTTAGTTTTTTTTTTTTTTTGCTAGTTGTCATTGTTAGTCATGACTAATCAATAAAAAGATTCGAAACGAAAGCTACTAACTTATACCGACTTGTATATTCGTTTTCACCTTATTAAAATAATAAATAAAATATGACACTTCAAATCATGTTTTATATTGAGCAAAAGATAATCACTTAATTTAAGATATGAATATATTCGATATTTATATTCATTGATCCTGTAGAATGAAAAAAAAAACAACAAAACTTTCAAATCATCAACGTGTAACGATTAAACAGGTTGCCAGTAATGACTAATCAATAATAAAAAAAAAAAAAAATAAATAAAGATACGAAAAGACGGCTAGTTAAACTTCAACTTGTGTCACAAACATGGCGGATTTATATTTCTTCTTATGTTGATGGTAGGTTAATTGTTTAGCAAATTTGCCGAAGACCCTCTTCAGGTACACGTGTAATTACTTGCATGCAGTTATTTAGACATTTATTGCAACTGTGACTGTGCATGTATATATTTATGTATGTACATATATTTCTGTTTATGTAAAAGTATGTATGTAATATACACGTATATATATATATATATATATATATATATATATATATATATATATATATATATATAATTGTTTTCTATATCTACGGTAATGTATGTATGTATGTATGTATGTATGTACCCTTATTCAATCCGACAAAAACTATACAGTGTAGGACACCACGCAGTATAGGTACTTGATAGGTAGGTTGGAGAAGTTGAATGTATATATTTTTCTAAAATATATGAGTGTGAGTTATTTCAATTGATTTGAAGCCACACATTTGCTCGATCTTCCATCGATGTTTTCGGTTTCACGAACATAGATTGTTACACTATCACGACATCGACTGGAAAAGCGGTTATGTTCAGCATCTTTAGCCCTGAAGGTTGAGTCTCCAGTTTTTTTGTTGTTTTTTTTTTTTCTTGAAACTGAAGATATGGATGATAGATCAAACTAATGTATAGTGTCAATTGAAAGTAAAAATATGCTTTTGTACAAGAAATTGAGCACTATGATTATTTCTCCTATAACACTAAATTACGCATACACACATATTTCAAAGTTCCTATAAAGAATATACTTAAAATAACAACACAACAGCAACAACAAAGAAAAAACAAGCTGAATGAATTTAACTTTGCACCTTTAGAGCATATCGTAATGATTAGTTGCTTCCCAATGACCAAGGAAAGAAAAGGCATTTGTCTAAATAAATAAATACAATTGTGGACTGATCCATTCTTTGGTCATTGGAATTCGACTAACTAGGATATATATATATATATATATATATATATATCGTAGTTCGTCGCATATATATTTTTTTAACTAAGCCTGTAGGCTTAGTTAAAAAAAATTACTATAGTGTTCGATGCTAAAATAAAATGTTATATATTTGTAGAGTTGGCTTATATGGGCAATTCGAGGTTTCAGTCCGTGCCACCTCTTCAGAAATAGCATTGAACCGAAGTTCACTGATAGATTGGTTCCGATCTAAACAACGACTTGCCAAACAAGCTATATATATATATATATATATATATATATATATATATATATATATATATATATATATATATTCCTCTCGTTAAGTATTACTTATGACTTTGTTTATATCAGTTGTGTGCACAATAATACATCAATTCCATGGAGGAGAAATCCTTCATGACTGAGACAATTTTTATTTTTGTTCCTATCCAAAGTGCCCCTTTTTTGGTGAGCTAGATTTTCTCCACATTAAAAACCGATATCGTGTCTAACTCTGCCCTCGTGAGGAGGAGGCAAGTAAATAGGAACAATATTGTGTAAAGGAAGCGTGTTTATATGAAGAGCTTTTGTTGTGTTGTTATTTATTGTATCATAATTCAAAAGAACATAAATAAACGTAAACTGTGACGTGGTGCCGGTGGAGTGTGGACTGGACTGGTGGACATATTGTTCGAGACGTCAGAATATTAGACCAAGTGCTTCTGCTTCATGTTTATATATTTTTTGTTTTTTGGTATTTTTTTACGACCTGCCCCAGCGTAATATAACCCCCCCCCCAATCACCCCATATTAAGAACGGCTTTCGGACCCCCCCCAAACCCCAACCCTGACCTCGAGAGCCGCTCTTAACATGGGGAGGTTGGGATGTTTATAATAAGTTGGGGTCGTAAAAATTGACATTTTATTTTTTTTTTTTTTGCTGTTGTTATAAATTTTGCCCTTTTGTCTACGACTAAAGTGTAGTATGTTCTGATACGCTATTCTATCCTTGGTTGATGGAAGAGAAATCTTTCTAAACCGAGGCTGTTTTTTTTCTTTGTCCCAATGGTTAGTAGTCCTTTTGAGGGAGTTGGTTGTTTTTCCTGCATTAAAAAAATGGCTATGTGTATAATTCTAACCTCGAGGATGAGACAAGTAAATGAGAACATAATATATGTAGAAAAAAAAGGGTTTATATTACAACTTATGTAACGGTAACATATACTGAGCGAGTTTCTAACAATATTTTATATAGTTTTTTATTTTTAACCCATTTTCCCAAACTTACTGTGTTCAACACAGTCTGGCGCCATTTGTAATTTTCAAATACATCGGTAAACACTATGTTTTTTGAGTTGAATAAACATGTTATATTAAATAAAAACACTAAAATAATTATCCAGTTAGGTAGAAAGATAACTTATCTTGCCTTTGATAACATTTATTTGTTATATATTTGTTATTCAACAACTTTTTCGAATCTGTGTACAGTAATACAAACCCGAAAAAAATATTTAAAAGATTGGAAAAAAATAGGTACTTGTACACAATACAAACTAAAATCCCACCCCTGCACTGTAGAGATCCCTTCATACCGGAAAGCTTTCTACTCTTAATAGTTTCTTCCTTCAAACTGCTAGATTTTGGAATTTGTTCCTGTTTCCCTGACTGTACTGACATGCAGAAGTTCAAGTGTTATATGAATAGACATGTTAATGTTCAGTTCCTTACATAGTATCCTTGCAAATTTGCTCACAAATAGTAACCTTTATGTCCAAGTGGCACTGTGCCTTATTTTGGATGAAAAAAAATAAACTGTAAAAAATAAAATCCTGAATTTTGTAACCCTAACCTAACCTGAAACTAAGTTTTAGGTTTAGTTTAGTATTTTGTAGAAAATCTGAAAATAGATGGACACAATAGTCGACAGAACGATTTTTTTAAATATGTTGTTTTAAGCAAAAACAACAGTACTTAATGTCATGTTGAAAATAGTAATATATCCAAAAATTACGAAAATTCATGTATTAATACAACTGCTATTGTGTTTTTAGTATAAAAACAAGTCTATCACTATCAATTAAAACAAAACATCAGCCATTAAAGTGGCGAAAAGAGAGATAAGTATGTCCCTTGTATTTGCAATCTTCAAAATGTTCACATCTAAGGAAATGCTATTTCCCCTGATTTTCTGTAAAAATTACTCTTAACTATAATTAATTTTCTATTCAATGAATTTTCCTAACTTTTGAATATATTACTATTTTCTACATGACAATTAAGTAATTACTGTTGTCTTGTCTAAAACAGCATATTTTAAAAAATCGATCTGTTGACTATCTAGAAAAGCACCCACAATTCTGTCCAATAACTAATATTTTATCTTTGTTAACAGAAAGACTTTGTTAAAAATAACTGCAAAACTAAAAACAAACAAATAAACCAACAATAAAGCAATAAACATCAGTAAAATTGGGTAGAGCAGACAAAAATTAAAAATATTGTGTTTATAATTTTGATTGGTGTGAACTCACGTGTTGGATATTAGTTTGTTGAGTAGAGTGGAGCTAGTGGGCAGTGTACGCTATTAATTTTCTCCAGTAGGTCCGTCTGTGTCACTGAATAATTTCGGATGAAGGGACAATAGTTAAAGTCTCTCCCTTCTCCCCATGTTAAGAATGGATTTCTAAAAAATGTATATATTAATATGATAGTGTGTGTGTGTGTTATTTCATGTGTCACACATCTTTTTTCTTCCAAGTGATTGTTGTTGCTTAATTGTTATGACCTTCCATTTCTTGTCATAAATGATTTTACCAAGAATTCTTTATAAGTTTTGGTTTTGATTTCGATTATAGCTGAAGGAACTCGTGTTATATATATTTATACATATATTTTCATAAGTTTTGGTTTCAGTTTCAATTCAAGCTGATGCACCCAAGTCATATGGCTATATATTTTTATTTTTGAAATCACATCTTTATAATATATAAGAATTGGTAGAAAATTGACCTTTTTTTTTCTTTTTTTTTTTTTCTTACAAAGGATCACCACTTAACAAAACCCGGAGACCACTCGAGGATAAGAGTTAATGAGTGTACAGTAGTCAATGGGAAAATGTTATAGTAATCGTTTGGAATTGGGTAAATTGTATTACTTAAGGGGACGGCTCATCAAGAACTTGTTCACAACTATATTGTAGTCAGTTGGAAAGCAGGTAAACGGAAGAGAGCTTCACAGGTGTGCAGTTTTAAGAAAAAAGCTTTGTTCATGGAATCTATTTTTAGGTTTAGGTACAGATAAAGAGTGGAGGAAATTATTGATAATGGTTTCAGCTAGATAAGTGTTTTTCATGAAAGTCAGGCCAGGGGTACCATAGATTGGAGCTCAGATGAGCACTTGCCATGAAAATATAAATAAAACAGAGACATGCTCGCAACATCTCTTCTGTAAGAAAGAGGTTGCAGGGAAGAGAAAAGGGCATCCCCCACGGCTACAAAATCTATTATTAACTCTGTCAAAGCAGAATATACTGCTTCTAGGAGCTCCTGCCAAGATGTGGCAACAGTACTCCATCCTTAGATGTACAGGTATAGAATTGCATCAGCAGTGAGACATCTACTGGAGCGGTAGAATGATCCCACCAGCAGCCTTGGTAACAGATTTGATGTACATGTTCCATATTAGATCAGGAGTAAATTTCAGACCTAGAAGCTTGTTAAAAAAGCCCCCCCAAGATGAGAGCCATTCATTTCAATTGATACCAAACAGGGATCAGAGTGTTGATGATGTAAAGAGAGAAACTTGGTTTTAGATGCAATAAAATTAATTGCTACTTCTTTCCCCATTGCACCACATGCTCAAGATCAGAGGAGATAGAATCAAAGAGAACTTGGTCGTTTATGGCCTTTGAAGTGTTGCCATAGATGGTAGTGTCATCAGTATAAATGTCTACGAATGATTTTAGGATGTGATTCGGGAGATTATTGTTGTAAATCAGGAAACCCCAAAATGCATATCATTAATTGTTTGTCATCTTTTGGCTGACAACCTTTCTATTTTCTAACCCATATCCTCAAGTAGCTCTTAGCCTTGTTAAGTGATGAGCCAATAGTAAAAAAAACTTTTTTTAAAATCTATAACCACGTTTTAATAGACTCAGACAAAGCCAATGGAAATTGGCTGTGCTCCATTCAAATCTTGTCACATCTAATGTTGTCATTTATCCACTAATACAAAGAAACCTACAACCTACACTACACCCTTCTAAATAATAAATGTTCTCACATCCTAAAATGGACTACTGTCCCCACATCTGTGGAGGAGCTACTTGTCACATAATTTTCTATATTGACAAGGTAAAAACCTGACTTCGAAACCTGGTGGGGGATGTCTTCTTTTTCTTGCTGCCTCTTTCTCACAGAATAGATATAGTGAATCTATATCTGCTCTATCCTTATTTTCATGGCAGGTGCTCAGCTGAGCTTCAATCTATGCCCCCCCCCCCTCATGTAAAACATTCTCAGCAAACCCTTGCTTAGCTACAACTGTCAGTAGTTTTCTTTTCTCTCTATCTGTACCAAAAACTAAAAGAAAATTATATGAGCAAAGCTTCTTTTCTAAACCTGCCTGTCTGTGGAACACAATATCACAAGGCTGCTTCTCAGTTGACTATAACATGGTTTTTTTTTTAAAGTCAGTCCAACCTAAACAAATTCTAGTTGAGCTGTCCTCATAAATAATCAATTTCTACTATTATTGTCTTTTACGATGATTAATTAATTAACTCTTATCCTCAAGTGGCTTCTGAACCTTGACAAACGATGACTCCTTCTATAAGAAAGAAACTCTAACAGCAAAATCAAAACATCATATTTCAAGTTAATTCATCCGTTTATGTATCAGTTGCAAAGTTAATTTGCATATTGGTTTTGAAAAAGGTAATATTATTAATTAACTTTT
Organism: Euprymna scolopes; assembly: GCF_053919585.1. Taxonomy (NCBI): domain Eukaryota; kingdom Metazoa; phylum Mollusca; class Cephalopoda; order Sepiida; family Sepiolidae; genus Euprymna; species Euprymna scolopes. Next base: position 26,010,387 of record NC_136524.1, on the reverse strand, counting down.
ACTTGTTATTATTTTTTAATTCAATGATTGGTGCATTTTAATATATCAAATACTTGTTTTTGCACTACTGCTTTATTCTTTTGATAAATATGTAGAATTTATATTCAAATATTCCTTTCTTTAGAGGGATTGGCTTGATTTTTAATAAGTTGCAATCTATTTCTAAATTGCAAGTAAAAAGATAAATTGATTTCTTTACAGTCACATTCAAAAGATAAGTAAATTTGTATTGCAGTGACCAAAATAGTAATGTTATCTATCTATATGAATAAATTACAGATTATTTATTTAAAAACTATACATTACATCTTTCCGAGATATACCATGATTTCATTGACATTGGTTGATATTTTACTGTTTAAAAGGCCTTTAAAGATCCACTCAAATGATCAGTGACTATAAATGAATGAAATAAAATGAAATTGAATTCCCTAGTAGGATTCAGTTAATTTGTTTTGAACTCCATTCTTTGATTTGTTGTTATTCTGTGAGTTGCTGATGATTTGAATGGATTTTAAACAGTAAACAATAAATCCATGTCAATGAAACCATGGTACATCTCTGAAATATGTAATATAGCTTTTAAATGTATAATTTGTATTTTAACTCTCACAGTTGAGATTGAGTACTTCATTGATTTCTTTACAACACATCCTTACGCCCGATATGAATAAATGAGAAAGATTTTTTTTTTGTGTTTACAATAAAGTTATGAATGAAATGTTTATTATTCAAAATTAATGTTTCAAGTCTTTCAAGTAATGAACTTTGTGAAATTGTGAATATATTAACTTGATTTGACTCTAGTCAACCATCCATCGATGGTGAAACATTTTTTTTTTTTTTTTTTTTAGGCTGATTTCATATGTTGCATGCCGAACATAAATATAGTCCATGGTACTCCACTAACTTTTATTAACTTGTTGGTCATTTGTATTATATTATTAACTTGTTGGTCACTATTTATTGAGACATGTAAGCCACTATAGCATAAGGGTCAATGAGCCTTGGTAAGATAACACTGTGATGATTAGTGATGATGGGACTTGGGTAGAGTTTAATTTGCTGCAAGGAAGGTGATCTCTCTCTACTGTGCTAGAAAGTTACTTACGCCTGAAAGTATCCTGTACCTCTATAAGGCCACCATTCACTCATGCATGGAGTATTGTTGTCATATTTGGGGTGGTGCATCTGCTACTAGTCTCTCACTCCTAGACAGAGTTCAAAAGAGAGTTGCCAACCTAATAGATTTGAACTGTCAGCTAGGCATCAGCTTCTCTCCCATCGATGAAATGTTGCATCCCTCAGCCTGTTTTTCAAATATTGTAATAGTATATGCTCTGATGAACTACAAGCTCTTGTACCCCCTTGACGTAAATACCCCCTACAAACCCGACAAGCAGCAAAATCCCACCCTTACACAGTAGAGATCCTCAGATGCCAGAAAGCCTTCTACTCTAACAGTTTCTTTCCCAGAACTGCTAGACTTTGGAACTCCTTTCTGGGTTCCTGCTTCCCCAACTGTACTGACATGCAGAAGTTCAAGTGTAATGTAAACAGACATCTTGTTGCTCAACTCCCTACATAATATTCCTGCAATTATGTCCCAGATAGAAGTCCCTTACATCAAAGTGGCACTGTGCCTTATTTGAGGTGAAAATGAATAAAAAAAAGAATAAAATAAAATAAGAGAACAGTTCAACAAGAACTTGTTTATATTAGACTTGAAAACGATCATGTTATGGTCAGCTGGCAAGTAGTTTCATGGTATTGTGTTCCACAGATGGACAGTTTTAGGAAAGAAACTTTGCTCATGGAATTTTCATTTAGTTTTAGGCACAGAAAGAGTGAGGGAAATTGTTGATAGTTATTGTAGTTAGACGAGTATTTATTGTGAAAGTTTTACAGGAGGGACCATAGATTGGAGCTGAGTTGTGCACCTACCATAAAAATAACAATAGAGCATAGATAGACTTGCAACATTCCTTTCAGTGAGAAAAAGGAAGTAGGGAGGTGAAAAGGTCCTTGCTCACTAGATTTCAAAGACAGTTTTGTATCTTGTCAAGGCAGGAAAGGGTACTCTTAGCAGCTTCTCCCCAAATGTGACAACAATACTCCATCTTGGGACATATTTGGCTCTGATGCCTTCTTGTTATCAAATATATATGATCATCTATGAAGCTATACTGTTCTCAAAAGCAGGTCATGAGTTGATGAGTACAACTACTGTGACATATGTAAGATTTATAATCTAGGTTTACTCCTCTAGATCAGCTGTGTTCTGCTTATGATCGTACATATTAGTAGTGTAATCCCAATAATACTATACATAAACAGTCATTCACTATGGATAGGGTATATTTTATGCCTTGCAGTGCTGGGATGCAGGAAGACCAGTTGATGATGCCCTAGAACTACTCTTGTACATGCTTTGGCATTCACCCTGGAGCAGTTGGGCTAACTCCATTTAAAGAATTAACAATGTCCCAAATGAAAACTTACAAGGTGTGACGGTCCACTGCCATAGCAGATAGTTAGACAATCACAGTTCCATCAGCGAACCCCATAAAGGATCAGCTAGGTATCCCATTCCACCATCTTGAGTGAGGTTTTAAGATGGCCTCCATATCGTTTTTTCCAACCGTGAGGAGGGCCTGGTTCAATGACTTTGTGGATGAAATCATCTGGGTGATGATGAAGAACATGACCGAACCAGCAAACATGTGTGAGAGGAAAGCTTGTTGTAGAGAGGATATGTTGCAGCAGAACGAACAATGACAGTCGATATAAACTGCTGCTAACAAACACAATGGATGCAGTGCAAACAGTAGTGATCGAACACCTCAAGCTTTTGTAGGTCTCTAACACTCATTTGTCAGGTGCCACAGACATACAGTAGAATACTATTCAACCCTTAGAAGACAACTCAGAAAGGTACTACCCCTTTATAAACCTTTTACCTATTTATTAACTGATGTAATTGTATACAAGGCATGGTTTACTGGTAATCTGAATTGGGATTTAGCATTATTCCTGCCCCCCCCTCCTCCCAAATGTTGGATTGCTATAAAACAAACAAATCAAACAACATACACAATTAGCATAGCATATAATCAATAATTAAAAAAGAAAAATCAATAATCAAATATATGTTTATTTTCATACTTGTAATAAATCCACATCTAGAGGATTTCAGTACATTGATGAGTCCTGGAAATGGCCGAAGCAGTTATGAAGTGAATGCAGCAAAAAAAAAAAAAAAAAAAAAAAAAGTCATAATAACACTAATCATGTGAAGGGCACCAGTACTATATGTTCATCAGAGCGCATTCCATTAAAGTAGCCACAAGGAAGCAACATTGCGGTAATGGGACAGGAATTTGAGCTTAGTTGATAGTGTGGGATCTATTAGATTTGAGATCTTTCTTTTAACTTTGTCTTATAAGGATAGACCAGTGCCAGATGCACCAACCTAAATGTTGCAACAATACGCCATGCATAGACAAGTGGTAGCTTTGTAGAGATACAGTATACTGTCAGATATGAATAGTTTTCTGGCATGATAGAGTAAGCTCACCATTTTTGCAGTAGCATTGGCAATGTCGTCAATGTATTTTTTTCCAATTCATGTTGCCTGTGAATGTTAAGGCAAGGAGGTTGAACAATGCCTTCTTTTTATATTGTTCTATTTGCACATTTTTTTTAGATCGTGGATAAAAAAATGTACATTTTTGGTTAGAATTTTTCCACCTTTTTCAGTTCAAATTACTTCGGGGGATTGTGATCTATTTTTTTTTTTTTTTTTTTTTAGTAGGGGGCTACTATCGGGGACATAAGCTGCAGGGATTTATGAAGGGAGATGAGTAGCAAGATGTCTGTTCACATTACACTTGAACTTCTGCATGTCAGTACAGTTGAGAAAGCAGAATCCCAGAAGAGGGTTCCAAAGTCTTAGCAGTTCTAGGGAAGAAACTATTGGAGTAGAAGGCCTTCTTACACTTAGGGAACTCTATTGTGAAGAGGTGTGATTTTGTTGCTTGTCGGGTTTATCGAGGGTATTTATGTTGAGGGGAGGTACAAGTGCGTGTAGCTCGTCAGAGCATTCACCATTAAGGTACTTGTAGAACAGGTAGAGAGATGCAACATTTCATCGATGGGACAGAGGCTGAAGCCTAGATGGCAGTTCAGGACCTATCAGGTTGGCGACTCTCTTTTGAACCCTGTCCAAGAATGAGAGACAAGTAGCCGATGCACCAGCCCAAATGTGATAACAATACTCCATACATGGGCGAATGATGGACTTATAGAGGTACAGGATACTTTCAGGCGTAAGTAGTTTTCTAGCATGGTAGAGAGAGCCCACCTTCTTCGCAACAGCCTTGGCAATGCTCTCAATGTATCTATTCCAGTTCATGTTCCCTGTGAACGTTAGGCCAAGGAGTTTAAAAGAAGTATTTTCAGGTAATGTTTTTGGCCATTGCTATTGGTGGTCAAGACGGTTTCTTGTAATTTTTGATGGAAACAAGCTTAGTCTTGGCAGCATTGAATGTGACCATCCATTTTTGTCCCCATTCCACTACAGATTGGGGGGTCTTCCTCTAGTGTTTCTGCCATTTCCTTAGATATGTGTTCATTTGTTTTCCCCTCATCTCACCTCCATTAATTTCTTGAATTGAACCATAATGCATTTCAGTTCACGAATTAATTCTTTGGTTAAATTGTAAATTCAAAACTAAGCCCACCCTCACCCCATTCCAAACACACGCATCATTTTGCAACCGCAGTCGAGATGATGGCGTTTGGTAAACTTCATAACCTTTTCATACAGCTGTTATAATGAGTGGGCACACTACAACTACTAACACTGGAAAGCAGGAGGACTGGCCTAATCTTCCACCTACATACACTGCCATAGTATTCCTAAATGGTCACCCACCTATTATTTAATTTCGATGATCTCATGAGAACCTGTATACCAACATGATTGTGCTGTATATGAACGCCCACACATATGATCAAGCAAACAAAACAGTGAGTATCCCACTCACCCTGATTTTTTTTTTTTTATTTCACCCTAAAACAAGACATATTAACACTGAAGTGTAAGGAGCTACTGTAAATTAAGGACAATACCTACAAGGGCATTCTAAGTGGGGAGTTGTCCAAAAAGATGTTTGTTCACATTACATTTAAACTTTAAGGATCATTTCTTAAAGCATGAATCGTAAATCATTCTTAACATGACCCAAACCAACCATTATGAAATTAAATTCTGCCATGATGCATTTTGGTTCATTCATATACAACTCAGCTATTTTCGTATTATTTGGATTCTTCAGACTACTGTTCTCATCTTGAGTCTCATTTTCACAATGTTTCAGTCAATGTAACCTCCAACCTTCTTCAGGTGTATCTTGTTGAATTTGGGAATGTTTCTGTCAAACTCAAGAATTTGAATGAAATTTCAAACAGAACCTTTTATATACTTCACGGGAGTATAATGCTCTTGTTCGATCAGTTATGACTGGATAAAGGTCCTAAGTAATTCGCAATTGTATTTTTCGGTCACCCACACTGAGAATTGAACCTTCAACCTTCAGGAGAATATCACTTTTACAATTGCTTTTTTTTTTTTTTTTTTTTTTTTTTTTTTTTTTTTTTTTTTCAAGTATTCTAACCACTGCGCCACAAGCCCTTGCAGATAAATTACATCAACCAAAACGTGAAAATGACACTCAAGATGAGAACAATAGTCCGAATAATCAAAATAATATGAATAACCAATCCTCATCACAAAAATTCTGAAAAATAACTCCGCTATTTTATTCTTTTGTTAAACTGTAACTACCTTTCTCCAACC
>NC_136524.1:25892027-26002027 GCF_053919585.1 Euprymna scolopes | reverse complement strand
TGTACGTTTACTTAATCAAATTGCTATGATAAACAAAATGAAAAATACTGCATAAAATGTTTACATTTTCATGAGGATACTATTTAAGAAGTACAGAGTGTAAAGAGCTGACATTTGGATATAGCATTCTACAGTATGTATTGATTAGACATGCAATATTACAGATTTTTATCTTTTAATAGTTTTGTGATATGTGATTTTGAAATTGGTATATGTTTATGACATTTGGTACTTTATTTCCACCATCAAAATTGAACATAGCATTTTTAACGACTTATAATTAAGTTGCAGCTGGAAGTGTTTAAAAAAAAATATAGGCATAATAATCATTATGTATAGAATTATATTAAATGTTCATATTTACTGTCTTTAAATTTAGTTTTATTTGATGATACTTCGTGAGGTAGAAATTTTATAGTCTTGCAAATTCTCATATAAAAAATATGAATGAATTTCTTATTAAAAAATTCCGGTTTGTGCTAATCATTCTGCTTCACATATATGTCAGGAAAAAATACTTTCTGATTAATATATACCAGATTTAAAATATTCTGTTCTTCTGAAAAACAGCCAAGTTCGTTTGCTTATTTTAAAACTGGTAAACATTAATAAGAAGATACTTTTTCTGGGCATTCAATGTAAATCAGAATGCGCCACACAAACCGGAAATAAATCATTTGTAAACAATCTCAATGTTAACTTGAACAAAGCCAATATAAAAATAAAATAAAGATGTTAAAACGATAAAAAAAAACAGTACATATGCAGAGCACTTTTTGGAAACCCATTTCTTAACATGTGGAGGAGGGGGTGTTTTTCTAACGAGTCTGTACTTTCACCTAACAATTTAATAAACAATAAGAAGGCCAACTGAAGTTTTTGAATGTTCATATTTACTGTCATTTTATTCAGTTTTATTTGATGATACTTTAAAAATTGTCCATCAGTGCAATTTTGCTCTTATAAATGATGCAATGTTCACTTTTCACACCTCAAAAATCAAGGTCGAAATTAAATTAGAAATAATTGTACTTTTACTTCCTATTATCTTCTTATATTAGGAGTGATGAAAGCATCTTTTCTGATATTTTTCCTGGTTACTTTTTTGTCATTTGGTTTCACAGTTGCCATGTTGTAATTTATACATGTCCGTGCTTCTTCACCTCAGCATGGTAGTGTATACTGGTGATCATCAGTGAAAAGTAGAATCCAATTCTAAATATGTTTTCTATGCCAATTTTTTAAAATTAATATTTGAATCATGGGTCTAGGAAAGTAGACATACACAAGTTTTTATCATTTAGATCATAGATTTGTTTCCATTGACAACCTGAATTGTTCAATAATGGTGAAAAGGATGCAACTAAAGTCAGAAATGCTAGAATTAGATTGGACAGCTTGACAGAAATAGCCTCAGAGCTAAATTTGTAGGTATTATCATTGATATGATTGAAGCTCTGTAACTTGCTTTGTTGGTGATTTATTCAAATGGGCTCAGGAACTGGATATTTTTTCAAACAAGTCCCCACTGGTAAGTTCTTATGGTAGGAATCTTATCAACCGCTCACATTACAAGAGCTTTTTGTTGTTCTTAATTTATTTTCAGCATATAATATGTTGAATTCCATAATGTGGTCACACCTTGAATGAGTTTTTCTAAATAAAGCTGATCCTGTATTTGCTAATTGCCAATAGAAATTAAATATTTGTTCCTGAATCCTACAAGACAAAGAAAACTTTATTGAAGATTTTATACTCATTCTGAACATTGTGCAATTCTTCACTTATTATTGCATCTGTTTTTGTACCAGGGAATGGAACAACTCTAAACTGCACTGTTCAAAGTAATTTGAAAACCAATGACCTGTCAAACTCAGAAAGGGAGCATTATCTGTTGTAGCTGTCCAAATGTCTGTAGTTCATGAAATGCTGTTAATTTCAGCAAGAGACAGTTGAACTTTGTTTTACTTTTGTAAATATGTTGAAAATTATTTTACAGTGAAGTACTTTTTTGAAGGAATGATGTAATTTGAACAAAGTTTTGCAATGAACCTATTAAATCCAATGTCAGATGTTATAGGATATGGTTGAATATCAACAGCAATCATTTTTCTTCTCAGATAATGGATCTCTTGTGACTTGTGGTCATTAGTATTCCAAACTTTGTTTTTGGCCAATATTGATTCTATAGTATGGGGATGTTTCGCTGGAGGCTTGTAGTTGCTGCCGCTTGTTCTTGGAATGCTTGTCCCTCAATATTCATTGTGTTTCTATTTCTTATCTGCTTCTATTTCTTATTTTGCTTCTTTTGAATGAACATTTCTAAGATGGTTTAACATATTAGTCACCGTAAAAGTTTTTTTTATTGATTTGCCACCCTTTGATGTAATAGATTCACATAATTTGCAAACAGCAGTATTCTTATTCTTGGGATTGAATTTTTGATGTAATAGATTCACATAATTTGCAAACAGCAGTATTCTTATTCTTGGGATTGACATCAAAATACTTCTAACAGAAACAGGGTACCACATTGGTTGTGGGTTGTTGTCAATATTAAGTTAATTTTTTACATATTTAAATTACTTATGTCTGATTATCTCAATAAAATATACAGAAAATAAAAATATGTAAGGCACACGAGTATGACTGAAGAATGCCTTATTTTCGGTTCACACATTATCACAATTTACTGTACAATTCTTCAATATGAAAACTGAAAGATGAAGTAATAATTTTCTTTGACAGTGATTTAAAATAAAAAATAATGTTAATTCGTTAGGACGAGGCCCTGTTGGTGGGGCATTAGAATACGCAGACTGTCCCCTGCAGAGGGTAAAAGTTCCTCAATGGGGGTCCTGGATATGACCTTAAACTATATCCGATGGTGAGGCCCCAGCTTGTGGGCTTTGGGGAGTGTGGAGCCACCCTTTAATTACCATTGCTTCCAGGTCCACTCTGAGCCGGAGTTGTAGTACCTGCTAGGGTCCAAACTATGGGTTAAATAGAAACGAACATGAAAACAACAAATATATTCTGTTAAAAAAATTTTTCTTCAAAATCTTTGGATTCAGCATTAAATAACCCGGAAAGGATTGATATGCCGTAAAACAAAAACAACCAACCAAATCGATAGGACGAGAAAGGTCTGAAATTTTCCATATGCTTACATCTATTTGCCTCAAATTCAGTGCAGTTGTAAAAAGTCTACATGTTAACAGCGTATCATGCCTGTTATTTGATAATATGGTTTAGATGATGCATGTCTCTTTGATAAATTTTCACTGACAAGCAAAAAAGGGAGTTAACTTGCCTTTGTTTATAATATAATTTAATTAATATTAGTGTCATTATTTTTGTCAAATTTGCTGATAAATCGGCATTAGAACACCTATTAATCGGCCGATTATAAAATACCGATTAATCGGTAAACTACCGATTTGATAATCGGTACATCCCTACTGTAATCATATGATCTGAAATTGCACATATTAGTAAAAAAAAAAAAAAAAAAAAAAAAAAAGAAAAGAAATCTTTAACAGTATTATTAATGTTTTTTAGTTTTATTTTTTCTATCAATAATATTGTTTTACTTTATTATTATTGTAAATTGAAAAATTACAGAAAATAAAAAAATATGACAGAAATGATCATATAGGGTTCAGAGATGGAAGAATAAGTATTTTTTTTTTTTTTTACACAGTGGTCACCACTTATCAAGACCCGGAAGCCACTCACGGATAAGGGTTATTGCAAGTACATTACGTTAGTGTGGAGATTTGATGAAGTGTTTAAGGGGGCGGTTCATTAGTATAAGTATACAAGGGATTGGTGTTTGCTGCAAATGCACCTGCTAGCTTATAGAAGAAATAATGGTAATGTGTAGATACAGCGGCCTAGAAATAAAATGGCTGCCACTAAGTTCTTAGAATACGTCCAACAAGTTTTGTAAATGATGTTTAAGACAATGATTTTATGCGGACTGAAGAAATAACAATATTTCAAATTGTCATAAAGTTAACTGACAATTTAGAAATGATTCCAAGCGTCGGTAAATAGCCAATTCTTGGACGTGTGTATATATATATATATATATATATATATATATATATATATATATATATATTTTTTTATATATATATTAAGGGGATTAGAACAACAGTCCGAAGAGCAGAGTATATTTTAATGTATTAATAATACAATTAAAATAAAACAGTGCTTGTTGCAATGCAGACATATAATAAGCTCGATAGGCATATATATCCAAGAGCTATTTTAATATTGAGTAAGATGATTGATAATTTATAATTAAAATTAAAAATTAAATATCGGTTTCATAAGGAAGAACAAACAAATCAATAAATTGTATGATCGTTTTGGAAACAATGTTTTTATCGAGATAGACAATAAGTCTTGGACAATAATTTTATCATTTGGTTTTTTGAAACAAAGTCTCCTCATCAACAAAAATATTGGGTGGTTTTTTTTTAAAGACACCAAAAATAAAACTAGCATTTTTTTAAAGTTAGGCAGATGTATCTTTTAATGGTTCGCCTTCTAAAAGTCATAAAGCTTACGACTTTTAGAAGGCGAACCATTAAATTAATTTTTAATTATAAATTATCAATCATATCTCTCTCTCTCTCTCTCTCTCTCTATATATATATATATATATATATATATATATATATATATATATATATAATGGCTAACATAATGATTTAAAAAAATTAAAATTAAAATAAAGGTTAGTCAACCAGGTTTCGTTCCTCACTCAACAAAGCAAATCGAGGAAAATACAATAAAAAAAAAAAAGTCATGAATATGGTGGTGGTGGGGAGGGGAAAAAAATCGAAAAATAAACGGGGGAAAAATTACATTACTAAATTAAGTCCTAAAAGATTTTCTCTTTGCTTGCAAAGAGATGGTCTCAAAGACTTAATAAAAATAGTCTCTAGAATTTTTTAAATTGCGACTTACTAAGGATCGTAAACATGTCAGCACTGAAATTCGTGGCACACGCATGGTTATTTATAAGATGGTCGCAAATCACAGAACCATACGTATTACTCAGAACATCCGAGGGTGAAAAATTTGCATAACGAATCTTTGATGGTACATGTTTTTTTGAACGGAAATCTAATCTTTGCGATATTCGCCCAGCATAGTGCGCACTGCAACTACATTTATTTAAATAAATAATAGAATTATTATGGTGAGGGTGGAGGAAGAACATCTTTGCAAATGGACGATAACATAGGTCTAGTTGAAAAAAACAACACATGGATTCGATGCAAAATAACACCGTTGCACAGACAAAGAAACTTGCTTAGCAAATCGGCCACCGATGTTACCTAGCCAAGGTAGACGTAGATAAACAGGACATCTATTAACTATGATTTCTTTAGGTTTATAAAAATTGGAAACTTTCTTGTTAATAATAGTTTCAACATTAACAGAAAAGAAGTTAAAGATCTCAAAGCTGAATTGTAATGCGTTTTATGTGCAAAAAACTGAAATCTAAATCTAGGACTGTTTAAAAATAAATATATTGCAATATTTCTTTGGTATTATTGTAGATTAATACCTCCGTTACCCCCCCCCCCATATCAGACCACCTTTCCAAAATATGTGATTCTATCTTTTAAGGCAATTACATGTGAACACCATGAAAAACTTTAATGAAAGATAAACAATAATTATTTTACAATTTAATGTAAAATGATTCCCCATTTTGAGCTATTCCAGCATTTTAGGGCAATTAACCCATTTTTTTTTTTCTATGATAAATCCTGAGTGTTTATTTTTTTCATTTTTTTTTCTAAAAGGTGATTATGTGTGGTTTTAAGAGGGTCTTTGTGCAATTATAAGAAGGTGGGGAGGTTTGGGTTAATGATAGGGCTAATGGAAATTATGTATGAACATCCTGAAGACTTGACAGAAATGAAACAAAAACAATTTTAGAATTTAGAGTTGGGGTTGGTTTCATATCAATTTTATGTAAAATGATTCACCATTTTGGGACCATTCTACCCTTTTAGAGCAGTTGATCAATTTATTTTTTTATGGGAGATAAATCATGTGCACTTTTCTTTTAAGGAAAGATCTGGGTTTTTTTTTTTGGTTTTTTTTATGCTTATATGTAGCCTACTGAGAAATTTTGTTTGGTGGGGAGCTTGCCACTTGGACTTAGTGTGAGGACTACAGAAGGTTTTAGAAGGAGGCTTGCAACTCATACCAGGGGGTAGACATAGGATTAAGTGTTTTGTTTTTTGTTAAGAGGGCGTTTGACACCCATTGTGAAACTTTACAAGAATTAGAACAAACAGCCAAAAATAAATGTTATTTAAAACAAGTGACATCACTTTAACAGAAAATGTAACGTTTGGAAAAATATCAAGTATTTTTTGCCGACTTATTTAAATAGAAAAAAAACAAAACTTTTTGCTAAAGCTAACAAATTGTTCTTAAATTTTGAATTAATTTGATTTTTATTTTTAATTACATTTTATGTCCCTTTTCTACTGTTTTTATTTCTTAACTGAGCACCTCCTACAAATATTTAAATATTGATTTTGCATTTTTGTTGTTGATAATTGGGTAGATTAGTTTCTATTTGATAATAATCTACTGAAAACATTGTAAAAAAGACAAAAATATAGAGGCTGTGTACCCACTCATACACGTGAACCAAAAAAAATCATATTTCACATTTTCGGCTGTTCCAAGCAAAGCACAATATTTTTAAAAATTTGACCACTGGTCAAATTTTAAAAATATTTATGATTGATAACAAAATAGCTCTAACTAAACATGTAAGAAAATTTTTTTTAGAATCAAATTTTCAATTAAAAAAAATCGATCTGGAATAAAAATCAACAACAACAAAAAAAATGTCTGTTTACAGCTGTGCTATCATTATTACTAATACTATATCAGTCTACACTCAAACTCAAAACGATTTTTTTTAATTGTTAGCTACCACAAGAGAAAACAACATACAACTATACTTTTAATGGATAAAGATAGTAAAAAAGATTGTTTTATTTAACAGTTGGTGTCGAAAGAAAATTTTTTTCAAAATTTTCTATACTCGTGATGTTGAAGTCTTTTTTTTTTTTTTTTTTTTTTATTTTTTTTTTTAATACAAAAAAAAAAAAAAGGAGTGGTCAAGAATATTTCGGACATCCCAAACTATTAAAAAGTGACATCTCTTCTGTTTAGTTTCTAAATTTCATGACAAAATTCTTGATACAAATGTGGTACAAGCATTTACAAATCGAGGGTGGGGTCTTTACAAAACATTACCGAAAATGCTGTTTTATAATGTTAGCATTTTTATCACTTTATTTGTTTAAAACTCTGAAAATATATAATGTACATTATTACTTATTAATTCTGTTGAAAGTATATTCATTTATAAACAAAACAGTGCTTTGGTTTGTAAAATATGTCTTTTTTTAGCAGAACCCCTTGAAGTCTGTGATTATCCAGAGCGTTTTATTGGTCCATGTGCATTGCGACTTACATCAAGTGGCTTCATACCTTGTTTGGAACGACTTCCATAAAAAAAAAAAAAATATGCTGTCATTTTTGACAACATGAACACATTAGTATTGAAAATAATGACTTATGGGCTATGTTGTTTTTTTTTAAAGTTTTATTTATTTTTTCAGACAATTTTTATTTTTTTATTTTAATGTTAATTTCATATTATATTTTGCAGTGTTGAAAGATAAGAGATCTGCCCGAAGAAATAAAAAGGATACATGTAGAACGCACACACATATGTATATATGTATATACACACATATATGTATATATATATATAAACGAAACATATAGGCATTTGTACTTATATATATATTTATATATATATAAGTGTGTGTATGTATATATGTATATACATTTGTTAAAAGAAGAGCGATACAAATATGAAACATGGCATCAGTTCCTTACAATATTCATCCATGGAGCCATCTTGACGGGAATTCCGGTTCTCCACAGTGGAAGAAATGCATCGTTTGCTGCAAGACAGGTGCATTTAAATTACCGACAGAGTTTGCACATCATTTGCGGAACTTTCACTGCTCAAAGGAAGGCGGATCATATGTCTGTAGATATGGAGTCAATGAAGTCTGTCCATCGCTGCCGCTTGAAGGCGTCAGTGACAAGGATTATGAAGATCATGTTGCTAGGGATCATGTCTACAATGGCTCAGGTAATAATGAAATAACACACTTCTTTTAATTAAATGATTAAGTAATAAATGTTTAATCCTAATTAACTTTTCATATGGTAATCCGCTGCATGAGATTTTAAGAATGAAATACTGTAAAACTTATAGTTATATAGCTATCTTAGAATAAATCGATAACAAATCATTAAAGGGTAGAAGCACAGAAATTAATAAAAAATATAAATATCTTCCGTAAATGTAAGATTTGTTGTCATTTTTTTTAGCGATATTAACAACTTCGAAAAACTGTTATTTTTATTTTTTTTCTTCTACCTTAGCGTTTTTTTTTTAAGAGCTACAAGCTCTTACTGTTATTCATATATATATATGAATAGATCGACCCTTTTTTTTTTTATGGGACGTATTTATTTATTTTTATTAAATATTATTTCATGTACATAAGTCTTTCGTAAAAGTAAGATATACAATAAAATAAATAAGGCATAAAGCCGAAAGCTGGAGTTGTGAAACCATAAATAAATGTAATTACAAAAGAAAAACAAAATTATCATAATGTAATTAAATTTCTTTGTTTATTAACAATACGCTTTTGTAAATTAAATTATAAGATCCAAATCCAAATATAAATTCAATTTTGGAAATGGCACGTTAAAATACAAAAGAACCAAATTCTGTATATTAAGATCTTTATAAACTGATGTTCTTTGAGGTCAACACACAAGAATATGAAAGGATGAAGGCTTTTTAGATAATTATTCAATTTGAAGGTGGAGAGAGAATGTAACTCCCATAATAATGATAACGCTAATAGCTACATTGGTTTTACAACTACTACCCTTTGTGGCACAATGATAAGCTCCTTTGTGGGGAGCTGGGGCTTTTCATATTAATAAACCTTGTACCAGACTTGTCTTGTACTCATGGAGAGATAGGCAAAGACAGGTTAATGGAGTTATTTCAAAATGTCAGCGCATATCAACTGGTACTCAGATTGACAGGCGATGGTTGCCAATCTGAAATTTTTTTATGTAACCGAGTGCAAAAGGGGTACAGCACAATCACGTTGACACACCGGTTCTCACCAGATCACCGAAGTTAAACAAAATTGAGCCTTGCCTGTACCAGATGGGTGACCATTTGGGAAGGCTAGGCACTGTATGTACCTTCTGGGAAGGTTGGGCGTGGGGTCAGCACCCTCACCCTGTAAAAAATACTCCTTGCTACAAAAGCATCTACAAAGTTGTAAATGACCTATGCCCCTCCAAGAGCTCAAGGGCTATGGATGGGGATGGATAGAGTGCAAAAGGGACAAAGGTTATACCTGCATGTTGACATCAGGTCGTTAAATAATGACAATATTTCAGTGTCTTTGGTTTTAACATGTATGCATGTCTTTCTCTCTCTCTCTTTCGTTATTTTCGCTTTCTCATAACTCTTTTTCTTTCTCTTTAAATGAGAGAAGAATTGTAATTGTATTGAAAAGTTTTGCTGTGGACGTCACCGTCAATTTGAGGGCGGAGGAAGACTGTAACTCCCATAATAATCATAAGGCTAACAGCTACATTTGTTTTACAATTACTACCCTGTTCCACCGTCTCGCCATATATCTTTTAAACTTTAGCTCAATTTACTAATATCTACACAAACATAATTGCTCCTCCCCTACCTCTGATTTAAGACAAATAATATATTCTAAAATCAATTTAAAAAAAAAATAATTAAGTTATTCAAAGTTATTTTAAAACTAATTATTAATCAATTCCTTCAAAAAAAAAAGGAAAAGTGTTAATATATATAATAATCTACACTTTTACCCGGCCATAACTCAAATGAGAACAATCTACTCTTGTGGACTAAATAAAAGGGGTGCTTCTGCATTTATCAACCAACAATTTCCATGAAGTTACTCCGGTGTGCCCAGCAAATGACAAGAATAACTAGAAACTGCCAGGCAAGCCTTATTACAAAAAAACACAAATTGTTACAACCACCCACCTCCCCATGTTAAGAATGGTAATGACCACTGAAATTCATTAAGTAATACATTATGAAAAAAAAAATGACTTAATATCCAGAAAACTACTTTTCGACCATTTCCAGTTCTTCCCATCATCTGCCAGGCACACCTTTGTAGAAATCGCAGACTGATAAATGGAGAAGTACCTAAAAGGGTTCAGTTTGAAATTCCATACGGTTCCAGAGTTCCTTTTTATTTTAGTAACAAAGTGAGTTCTTGCTGTGAATGTGTTACAAGGGAGAAAGACAGAAACTAGCAACATCTCTTCTATGAAAAAGGTTGGTAAATAAGAGTAAAGACCAATTTTACACTAGATTTCAAAGTTGGCTTTGAACTATGTACATGTGATGCAACGGATAAAGTTGTCATGTAATAATCAGTTCTAGGTGACAGTCTTTTGGAGTTTGACAGTTTAATTGTTATTGCAAGCAATAATAACTGAAAACAAAATAAAAATTGCTTACTTAGCAGTTCTACCAAGCTATGACTAATAAAATGAGAACAGTTTACCCCCCTCCCCCATGGATTAAATAAGTGGCTCAGTTTGAAATTTCAGAGTTCAACATACAGTTCTACGCGTTTGAGAAGATACACCTAAAGAAGGTCAGAAGTTACATCATCCAAAAAATTGTTGGCATAAGATTCAAGATGACAACAATGCCCTTGTCGAAAATAATACAAATTATCAATCCTCATCTCAAAAATTTTGAAACATGATATCAGCTTAATTAGATTTTTATCCAGCAATGCTAAATGCAATTTTTGTAGAGCTATAAAATAATGATGTAGCACTTGTGCTTCCTTGACTAACCTGACTAGCAGCAAAATCCCACCACTTCACTGTTGAGGTCCCTAGATACCGAAAAGTCTCTTACTCTAATAACTTCTTCCTTCAAACTGCTAGACTTTAGAGTTCCCTCCTAGTCTCCCGTTTCCCTGACTCTATAAATATTGACATACAGAAGTTTAAATGTAATGTAAACAGACATCTTGCTACTCAACTCCCTATATAATGTTCATATAGATATAGTCCCAAATTGTAGCCCCTTATGTCCAAGTGAACAAGAGTAAAAAAAACTATGAGGAAGCTGCTTGGCAGATTACTTCCCAATTTCAAGATATCACTATAACAAATGGACTCTCCTTCCGTCAATTTAATGCTATTAATTTATTAATATTTTAGTATTTCTTTCTGCCATAAAATAATGCAAAATCGACTTTAAAATTTAGTGCGTGTGATCTCTTCTCTACAACTTAATTCTCACAGAAGAGATGTTTTTTTTTATTTTTTATTTTTTATTCAATTTTCACCCCAAACAAGGCACAGTGCCACTTTGAAGTAGGGGGCTACTATCAGGGACTTAATTAGCGGGGTCATTATGAAGGGAGAGAGTAGAAAGATGTTTGTTGACATTACACTTGAACTTCTGCATATCGTTGCAGTTGGGAAAGCAGAATCCCGGAAGGGAGTTCCAAAGACCCGCAGTTCTGGGGAAGAAACTATTGGAGTAAAAGGCTTTCTTGCACCTAGGGATCTCTACTGTAAAGGGATGAGACTTAGTAGCTTGTCGGGTTTGTCGGGGGTAGTTACGTCGGGGAGGTACAAGTGTTTGCAGTTCGTCAGAGCATTCACCATTAAAGTATTTGTAGAACAGGCAGAGGGATGCAACATCTCGTCGATGGGACAGAGGCTGAAGCCTAGATGACAGTTCAGGACCTATCAGGTTGGCGACTCTCTTTTGAACCCTGTCCAGGAGCGAGAGACAAGAAGCAGATGCACCAGCCCAGATGTGTGTTCGTTTTTCTCTATTCCACTGATATTTCATTAGAAAGAGGTTTGATTAAGTTCCAATCTATGATTTCTCCTTATAAGACATTCACAGCAAAAACTCACCTTTCTACCACAATGGAAAAGGACTTTTATTCCTCCATATACCTAATATAAGGCAGAGTAAAAATAATGGAAATTAAATGCCTACATAAACGCAGTCAAGTTTTGATCCAAAATATCAGTAAATGGTACTTGTACAGTTTAATCAAGAGATTAAAAAGTGAAAATATCAAAAAAAAAAAAAAAAAAAAAAAAAAAAAGTTATATTGTACGTATCCATTTTGGACTGAAGATCTCAAAAAAAAAAATTTCATTTAATTTGATCGAGTAGTTTTTTTTTTTTTTTTTTACAGCGGAAAACACGTTCTTAGTTATTATGAGAGCACGTTGAAGTCAGCCATTATGGAATTTGTTAAACACACCATGGTGAGATAACTCCAGTTAAAGCGCCGACACTCCCTCCCCATCTTTAATACTAGCTTTTCTTGCTAAAAATCGAACCTTTGGCTCGGTATCATAACAAATTGTTTTTTTTTTGCTGTAAAAAAAAAACTACTTGAAGAAATTATGTGAAATTTTTTTCGGAGAACTTTGTTCCATAACAAATATATGCAATGCAGCCTTTTTTTTTTTCTTCGATATTTTAATTTTTGAATGTCTTGATTAAACTGTACAAGTACCCATTAGCTTATTTCATTTTTATAATACTAATTATTAATAATAATAATAAATATAATCTAATATATATATATATGTGTGTGTGTATGTATGTATTTGTATTCATTATATATATATATATATATTTTTTTTTTTTTTGATAGATTATCGCCGAGGTGGAGTTGGGTTGCGGATGACACAAATGGGACATGGCCACATGATATCGCCTCTTGTCAGTGGCCGTAAAGAGCCATCAATAGTCGAAGACCAGTTTAGGTGGACGATTTATGATGCATCAGTTAACCTTCCCGCTGTCCTGAATGATCCACGCCTGGCCAAACGAGAAACAGATTTTTTTACAAAAACATGGGGTGAGGCATTCGAGAAAAAGGATGTCCAGCCATCTCCTTTCCTGCCAGAAATTAATGGATCTCATTTTGAAAGATACCTCGGCAAAATATCAGATGTTAGTACTTTTATTATTTTATCATATACTTATATATATATATCCTATAATGGAGATCAATGTGTATTTGTGTGTGTGTGTGTGTGTATATATATATATATATATATATATATATATATATATATATATATATATATACAAACATACAAATAAAACATAAAATAATTATATATATTTTTACTACCTTTTAATTGCTTAGTTATACATGTTTCGGTTACTGAATCATATCAACAACCCAGTAACTTCATCAGACTTTACAGAAATTGTTATTATTAGAAAAACAATATTAGAAGAAGCACACACACACACACACAAAAAAAAGTGGGGGATTTCAATTCTAATTCGACAACAGTTAAGTTTTAAGATTTAATAAACATTAGAAGGTGGTAACGGGCGAGAAGGAGTTTAAGATATTCAACCAGACACGGATAGGAATAGAAGAGAGAGAGAGGGAGAAGGTGGAAAAGAAGGGAAGGGCGTAAGATGGATACAACTTTGAAGGCGAGGGTAGGGCGAAAGAAAGAGAGCGATAAGAACTAAAACTAAGAACTAAAGGGAGAAGGAGAAAGACAAACAGTTCAAGATGTGGCTCTAACTAGCGGATAGTCACGGTTGTTGGATACGTCATATGGAGTTTGACACGTTAAAGATCTATGCAGATTGAGAGGGTGGGGGCATTGTTTGCAATGACTAAAATGCGTCCTCTCAAAGCATGCTTAGTTACATCCAGCTTAAGTGCATTTATCTATTTAAATGCATTGACTATAAAAGGTCTAAGAAATTAAGTAAATTAAAAAAAAACTTTGGTGGGTACTTCTTTTAATATTGTTTTTCTAATCATAATAACCATTTCTGTAAAGTCTGAAGTTAATGGGTCGTTGATACGATTTGGTAACCGAAACATGTGTACCTAAACAGATAAAACATTAATAAAAAAATATATATTTGCTCTGCAATAGTATTGAGCACTTTCTTCATGTTTTTACTAATTACCATTTTTGCTATATATATATATATATATATATATATATATACACACACACACACACACACAAACATACAATTAAAACATAAAATAAAAATGAAGATCTCCATTTGTTGAATTGAAATGTTAATTTACCAAGATATCAACAATTGTGGAAACAGACCAGCTAACAGGCTACACCTGCATAGATGGACTTAATGTTTTGGCAACTACGTCACCGATGTTTCCCCAAAATACCAGATAAGTGTATGTCATAATTTGCAGTCCATTTCTGACACGCCAGCCCTAATCGGAATATGCAAGTTAATTTCTCACATACATTACCTTGATGGTGTCCCAACTGCTGGTTTCCATCAACATCTCGGTCTTGTTATAGTAACATCATCCATCATCTAGAAGTAGAATTAATATGTAATGTAATGTTCCTTCCTACCTCATTGCTGGGTGGCAAAGGTGTATCTGTCGACAGATGAGGACATAGAAAACAAATATCAAATCAAGGAAGATTTGACTCTGGTCTATAGGTCGTCATCTTCAAGGGTGAAATCATGATTGGTTATTTATCTCATGTAACATTGCTCAAGATTGTCGTACATGGGCAGCTATGGTTCATTTCAGTGCATGTCAGGGAAGAAGCCAACTCAATGTGAATACCCTGGCAAAAACTTTAAATTTGAGTTTTTAAGGTTTGAACCTGATGTTATAAGCAGGATGGCATACAAAATAGATTATTTAAATTTGCAAGGAATATATTTTTTTTTGACAATGTTAATTTCTCTGTTTTTTTTTTTTCTTCAGAAATATAAAATTCATGCTCATGGCATTGAGCAATTATCAAAACAGCAGATTTCTGACAGATTGCATTCCGGTGCTTTAAAATCTTTAAAGCAATTAGGTAAGTTCATTTGTTGTGATTTATACTTTATTGACCGGCTCATTTGGTATAATGGTAACAGATTGCTCATCTATAATATAATAAAAGGAAAAATGTGTGTGTGTGTGTATGTCTTGCAAAAACTTTCAACACGGGCAATGGATTTTCACGAGATCGGTATCATCGGACGACAAATATCGAAAAATTGGCTAAAAATATTAATTCTTTCACCCTCAACGTGGGACACTTTTCTACAGGGAGGGGTAACAAAAAAACATTCCTTCATGATAAGATAACCATATACACATGCGCAAAAACGGTCTTTCTTGAATTAGTTTAAATATTAAAAAAAAAAGACCCAATTTCGCTGATGCACTTTTAACTATGTGGGCTAAGGAGTAGCGTCATTATCTTAAGGTTGCAAGTTTGAAGGGTGATGTAAGTTTTTTTTTTTTTTTTTTTTTTTTTTTTTAATTTTTAAAGTTTTAATATTGAAACGGTGGGATATTTTTTTTTTTTTTCATCACGTCTGCTGTTATTTTGTTTTTATTTTTCCGATTTTTTTAAGAAGTTTAACATCGTTTTTTTATTTTATGATATTTAAACAAGGTTATTACTTCACTTATTCTTTACTTTCCATTTTGTTTTGATTTACCCACCCCTCCAACACACACACCTCCAAACACCCGGGCAACACCAGTTATCCCCTGTTAGTCTATAATATAAATCTCATCTGTTAAATGTATGTATGTCTACCTAAAACTTTTGATAGAGGCGACAGATTTTCACAAGATCGGTATCATTCTGAAGCTTGACCTTTTGGACGACAAATATCGAAAAATTGGCCAAAAATATTAATTCTTTCACCCTCAACTGGGCACTTTTCTACAGGGAGGGATTGTTTTTTCGCTGATATTTTCGAAAGTCATCCCCTCTTTTTGATTGTCTAGCCTTAATTTCGGTTTGGTGATGGGTGCAATAGTAAAGATGTCTTTTTTTTTTCTTTTTTTTTCCACGTTCTTTTCCTCCTTAGCGATACAGGTTCAAGTCTGCCTACCTACTACCACTTTTTTTTTTTTTGCTTAACACACACCTCCAAACACCGGGGCAATGCTGGGCACCCAGACTAGTTAAAAATAAATACTCACTTCAAAATATTTATTTTAAAATACTAGCAGTAGTGGAGGTATCTATGAGTGCTGTTGCCACATCTCTGCAGGAGCTGTTAGGAGCAGCTTATCCTGTCTTGACAGAGTTCAAAACAGACTTCGTAGCTTAGTGAAGGATGCCCTTTTCTCTTCCCTGCAACCTCTTTCCTACAGAAGAGACATTGCGAGCCTGTCATTGTTTTATCATTATTTCCATGTCAAGTGCTCATCTGAGCTCCAATCTATGGTTCCCCCCTCGCCAATCTTTCATGTAAAACACCCATCTACCTGAAACCACTGTCAATAATTCCCCCAACTCTTTATCTGTGCCTGTAGATTCCATGAACAAAGCTTCTTTCTTAGAACTGCACGCCTGTGGAACTCTTTTCTATTTGCCTACTTTCCAGCTTGGTTGTCTTCAAGTCCAACATAAACAAATTCTTGATGAACTGCCCCCATTAAATAATTCAATTTACCAAATTTCCATTCCTAATGATTACTACAATATTATCCTATTGATTCTCTATAACACTCTATAGTACACGCTATAACCCTTATCCTCGAGTGGCCTCTGGGCCTTGATAAGTGGTGATTCCTATATAAAAAAGAAAAAAAAACAAGAAAAACCCTCCCCTCCCCAGCTCCAAACTTAGATAATTCACTTTTATTTACACAATATTGTTTACAGTTCTGAACTTTTAAGATAGGAATTGATTATTTGGATTATTTTGACTACTGTCTTCAGCTTGAGTATTATTTTCACAACGTTTTGGTTAGCGTAACCTCTGACCTTCTTCAGGTGTATCTTGTTGGACTTGGAGAATCTTTCTGTCAAACTCGGGAATCTGCACGAGAGTAGCATGCTCTCGTTCTATCAGTTATAACTGGGTAGAAGTCTTAAATATTTTGCAATTCTATTTTTGAGTGTTGCCTGCATGAACCTTGAACCTTCAACCTCCAGAAGAGTGTAACTTTTACAACTGGATTTTACCCAGTACCGTATCGATTGAAGAATCCAAATAATACAAAAATATTTTTGGTAACAATTTTTTCTTTGTTTAGAAAACATTTTTAATCGCCTAAATTATTTACAGTTAAATGTTTTTTTTTCTGATTTTTTTTCTGAATTGATGCTCCAGTAATTATTAAAAAAAAAAAAAAAAAAAAATCAATACATGAGTAGAGTTCAATAATTTAAGGAAATATTCTTACATTACAAATTACACAGAAGTTTTTGCATTTTGTTACGTAATAACTCATTATGTGATGCTTAAGTTTACATTAGTTATTACCACTTCCTATTAAAGCGATCTCATTCTAGACTATTCATTCTCATCAAACAATTATCTAAGCATTTACACTTTTTTGTAAGTAGTTATTTTCTTTTTTTTTTTACTAGGAAGTAACCGCATATCAAGGCCTGATATCTATTTGAGGATAAAGATTAAAGAGTGTGAGATGGTTGATGAAACAACACCCTAATGATCGATAATAATGGAAATTGGGTAGAATTTGATTATTTAAAGGAGTGGCTCAATGAGAATTTGTTTACATTGAACTTAAAAACAACCATGTTGTAATGGGCTGGAAAGCAGCCCCACAGTAAAAGTTTCACAGGTGGAAAGTTCTAGAAAAGCTTTGTTATAGTTCTTTTTATTTATATAGGTCGCTACACCACAATAACATTCATTCCGTGTGCACAATTCATAGTTATTTCACTTTTTCGGTTTAGCATATTTCTTTTTACATCTTTTAACATTTCTAGTTTTTCGCTAAAACAAAATTTACATGGAGTATCTCAGAGTTTATTCATTCTAAATTCATTTTAAGATTTTCCATTTAACTCCTGAAAATTTTCAGTATTTTGAATTCTTCAATATAATTTGACTATGTTTTTCGTAGTGTATCTATATTTTATTTATATGCAGTCAATTTTTAAAGATTATTTTCAATATGAAAGTATTCTTTATTTTCCAGAAAAAAATCGGGCTGATTTGGACCAAGTGCCGAAGGTGAGCATATAGATATCAAACATATATTTTTTTTACGTTTGCACGCATGTATTTGTGTTTGTTTGTGTGAAACATTTTCTGTTGGTTCACTTTATTAAAGTTTACATGAAATCCATCTTGTTTGTTATTTAAATTGCGCTATAAAATTAGACATTTATTTTTTTTTTTTGGGTGATTTCATTTAATTTATGTTTTCTTACAAATAATTTATATACCGTATATTTCAGCATATAAAACCGCCCTTAAAGTTTAAAAAATCATTTTAAAAAACCAATATTTCATAAGATACCGGATGTTGCAATCTCTAGCCTAGGCTAAACAAACATGGTTTTGTGACTTAGCAGTCATCTTATACAACCGATATATGATAAATTTATTAAAATTTGCTCCAATTTTGTACCTCGTCTTATCTGACATTCGCCTTATACGCTGAAATACACGGTATATAAAAAGCAAAAATGTGTGTGTTTGTATGTCTCGCAAAAACTTTTGACAGACGTGACGAACACTGACAAAATTAGTATCATAAAAAAGATCGGTCTCTTGGATGACAAATATGGAAAATTGACCAAAAAGATTAATTTTGTTCTAGTCAACTGATCTGTCCTTTACAAGGAGGGGTCAGTTTTTGTTACTTTAGAATGCCATTTTAGACACATTTAGTTGTTATAATGAAATCCTACATTTCATCCTAGGAGCAACATCATCACATTTGCAACCATCTTTTAGAGAAGTTCCTATTTTTCCTATTTAAATATGTCCTCCTACCACCCCAGTCATCACCAGGAAGAATTCAGTACTTTTGATAGATATGGGCTTCAACCTTCATAACTCGATCATAAACTCATTGACATGCCATTATCTTTTCCTTTCCTGATTCAAAAATACTTTCTCCCTTCTAAAATTTGGACAGTTCTTATTGTCTGAGAGCTAACAAATCAATTATTCCAGAATACACATTACAAAAACAAACGCACCAGATATATGACGGCTTTCTCTACACAATGAAATCGTTAAAAAAAAAAAATCCAAATCCAAATATTAACCGCTCATAATTAGAAATTTAAATACTGATGCACTTAGTTACCTATGCACACATTACCACCACACAACTACCCCTACACAAAAAAACAAAAACTCTGAAACAAAAACCATATTTATAGCTACTCGTAGTGTTTACTTTTTCGCTTTCTGAAAAAGTAAAAGTATTTTTGTTTGTTTTCTTTTACATTGCTTTATGACAAGGCGTTTCTTTTTTGTTTTCCCTTTTTTTTTATACCTACATTCACAGTTACACTGAGCACTTATTCCCATCTAAAAAAAACAACCCCATAACCCAATATTTTATGCAGATAGGTTAAAAACTTCTTTATTGTATGTTTACTTTTAGACTAGTTGTTTCTTTTTTGTTTTTTTTAAGATAAATTTTTACCTTAGCTACACCTACACACTTTTTTTAAAATGAAGATTTTTGTAGGTTTTTCACTATGCTGATTAAGAAAATCTCATTTATATTTGGCGGATACAAGTAGTTTTCAAGATATAAAGCCCTATATTGCCCTATATTGTGCACTTTAAATCACTTGCCACCAGATTTGTACGCACAGGTGAAGAACAAATCTAATTCTATCTGACCGACCCCCCCCCCCCCCAATTTTTTTGTTGGCTCATAGTATTTGCATGTGGAGATCCTGATAGCGATTATCAAGGTTAAATTTGGGGCAAATTTTTTGACAACCACTCACAAAATGGGGTATCTGTTCAGAAAAGTTGTTCTTAACATGAGGAGGTTGGAGATTGGGCAACAACAACAACAGCTGTACTTTAATTTTTATGAGGGGGGAGGGATGCTTCAACCAGGCAACGTTAGTTAACAGGTCCTGTTATCTATTTTCACACTGGCCACAGATTTTCACCAGATAGGTATCATTTTCAAGCTTGAACCTTCAGCCGACAAATATTGAAAAATTGGCTAAAAACATTAATTCTTTCGCCCTTAATCAGATGGTTTTTTTACAGGCAGGGTAGCAATAATCCGTCCCTTCATGACAAAATAATGATATATGCATGCGTTAGTGACGTCGTCGATTGAATCCGTTTAAATATTATAAAAACCGATCCAATTTCAGCAACGCTTTCTTAGCTCAGGTGGTTAAAGAGCAGTGTCATTATCTAAAGATCGCGAGTTCAAATTGTGATGTAGAATATCTTTTTTTTTTCTTTTTTCCGATTGTTTTTACAACTTTTAACATCGTCTGCTTCACCTTAATACACACACACACACACCGCGATTTTTTTTTTTTTTTCTCCATTATTGAAATAATTTTTTTTGACCATTCTTTGCAAGGAGAGGTCAGTTTTCGCTTCAACATTTTTGCAAAGTCATTCATGCCTCGTGATCTCAATGTATGTTTTAAAGACCCATAACATTGTGAATTTACTGTGGGCCAGACAACTAAAGTGTTTCCTTTTTTTTTTTTTTAATTTCCTTTTCCTCTTAGCATTACAGGTCTGAGCCTGGTTACTGCAACTAATTTTTTTTTTTTTTTTTTTTTTGCACTCGCACGTGTACTTGCTGCTATTTTCTTTTTTTTTTTTTTTTTTTTTTTTTTTTTTTTAGGGAGTTAATTTTTTTTTTCTTTGTGCTCGCATGGGTACTCACTCGATTGAAACATTTTTTTTAAGGCTGGGTTGCTAAATAGCCTTACTATACCACCTCTCCACACCCAGGCAATGCCGGGTACCCACGTTAGTATAAATTAAAAACCTGCTAATTGGCTTGTGTGTAGGTAGGTGGGTCATGCATGTTCAAATGTGCAAAGTAATCAGATTATGATAATGATGATTATTTTTATTAATAATAATTTTTGGATCCTGTTTAGAATTCCCCCAAAACAAAAAATAAGCAATAAAAAGAAAATATAAAAAGAAAGAAAAAACCTGTGTGTACCCGTGACAAAACTAAAATAACATATTCCAAAAATCATGTAAATTGATCAAGTAGTTTTACTTTTAAATAAGAAAATCAAATTTTATTAGTATCCAAGGAGTTAATGTCTCACTCACCATTTTGAAAAAGAAAATCTCAAGAAACGAGGAAGATAACTAAACAATAATTCAAAACTTGCAGGATTTATGTTGTAATGCCTATGAATTCCCATTAATTACTTAAATAAAAGATTTTCTTTATAAAAATAAAAGTACTTGATCAATTTATGTGATTTTTGGAATATGATATTTTGGTTCTGTTATGGGTACGTATATCATACAGATTTTTATTTATCTTTGTTTTTTAATATAAGGGCAATTCTTAACAAGGTAATTTTTTTTTAACAGCATATGTAAATCATGCGTGCAAACTAAATTGAAAATTTACAGCATGTATAATAATTCTTTGTCTTTTTAGATATTTATGTTGCCTAATTTCTCCTTGGAGAACCCGGAAACATTCTGTGCTGTTTTTCCGTGGACACAAGTTGAGGAGTCAAAGCCAGACAAGAATGGAAACAGGCAGTCATGTAAACTACTGCAAGAGAAGGTAAATAAGGCTATATCTATGAGGGTCGTTCCAGAAGTAAGATCTCCTGTTTTTTAACTTGAAAATTAAAACGTTGAAGAGTTACAAAGACGGAAGTAGTACGATTAAAGCAAGCAACTATTTGTGCCCCAGATTTTATTTTTCTACATAGTCACCACCATTCTCAATGTATTTTTGTAATCCTGCATCAGTTGTAAAAGTCCAGAGCACACATTGTTACTCACATCTCTGTCACAACTCTGAAATCGACAAACCCATCTTCTAACTATGCAGACATTGCATCAGCTTTGTAAACCGGCACTGTTGAATATTGATTGGTTAGGGTTTTTCTGCATGAAGAAATTCAATGATGTATCTTTACTTCTGACACACGTTCATGAGAGTCGTTGCTTTCTTAGAGTCTCACACCATCAATATCTGCAACAGAGAGATGAAACTTTAAGGTCATGAATGCATAAGTTCAGTCATTATGATAATGCAATTTGCAATCCCCTCTGATCTATTCGAGCAGAATAAAAAATAGGAGGCATTACTTTTGGAATGTCCCTTGTATTTAAAATTAGGTATATATAGACCGTTATATATATATATCCATGTATATGGTTCTATTCAAAACTAATTAACCCATTATTATTAATTTTGGAACTCAACTGCCAGAAGTAAGGGTGAGTAATGTGAGTTATATTTAGTTTTAGTTTTTATATAAAGGGAGTAAAAATACATGGGGTTCTTAGTAAAAATTCAGATACCTCAGCTTTTTGTAAAATGTATTTTGTAGAATGTAGGTATTAGACATCAATTAATCAACATTTCCCAAATTTCAATTTCTTTGGAGTATTTTAAAGGATTTTTAGAGAAAACCTACCATTTGAAAATTAAAAATATTTAAGATTTGCATTGAATTTGATCCATAGTCATTAGACTCCAATTAAACAAGATTCCTTGAATTTTCTTTTCTTTTTAAGACTCCTTAAGTCTTAAATTTTAGACATTTTCTAGAATC
Organism: Euprymna scolopes; assembly: GCF_053919585.1. Taxonomy (NCBI): domain Eukaryota; kingdom Metazoa; phylum Mollusca; class Cephalopoda; order Sepiida; family Sepiolidae; genus Euprymna; species Euprymna scolopes. Next base: position 25,979,296 of record NC_136524.1, on the reverse strand, counting down.
AAAATCATATAATGGATTCCAACCAAAATTGGAATGCACATTCTAGAAGTACAGTTTAGTAGTAGGATTGATTTTAATCTCCATTTGAAGTTTAGTACTTCATAAAAGTTATATGGATTTTTTAGTAGACATATAGTTAACAACTGAGAAAAAAAAAAAAACAGGTGGAAAATAACTTTTACCAAATGCAAGAAAACTAAGTTTTTTATCCACCTGCATAGTTTTAATCTTCTGAAAGTTTTTTAAAGCTTGTTTTCAAAATAAGATTGTGTGCATGTCTGCCAGTTTATCGACTAAGTGAACTCAAACTATTCAGTTCAGGGAATTAACTTTAGTTGGATATCTTTCTCATATATTTTGTTTTTTTACTTTGCAATTGTTTTTTTTTTTTGTTTTATGTAGGAGTCACCACTTATCGAGGCTCAGAGCTCACTCGAGGAAAAGGATTAATGAGTGTACAGTAGTCAATGGGATAATACAGTAATCATTAGTAATGGAAATTTGGTAAAGTGAATTACTTAAGGGGACGATTCAACAAGAATTTGTTTACATTTAAGGGTCAAAAATAAAAATCGTTATATATTTTGTACATTAATCTTAGTTTAATTTTAATTTTTAACTTTTAATCAGTTCATGTGCGTGTCGTGTTGGTACAGTAGTAATGTCACCAGCTTTGAATGCTACAGTTTCGGTTTTAGTTTCGATTCTAGCTGATGCCCCCCCCCCTCTTTCCCTAAATACTTATTTTTTTTACTTTTGAAATCACAATTCTATAATACTATATATCAAATCTGGATAAATTAAAATAAGCGTATTTTACACCCAGGCAAAACCGGGCACTACCCCCTACTAGTAATATATATATAAAAGATATTTAGATGGAGATAAAAAAAACAATAGAATCTATTAAAACCATTTAGCAGTTTAGATGTTATATTTCTTTTCCACTGACATGACACATGAAAGATTGAAAATTTTCCAACATTAAAATTAGTGTTGGGACGATTAATAGGAATTGGGAATCAGAAAAAACGGAACTTTGGGTGTATTGGAAGTGGAAAAATTTGTGCATATTTGTTCGATGCCAAAAAATGATTCTTTTAATTGGTTTTCTTATTTGATTTTGTTTAAAGCAAAATTTTCTACTACTGATGATAATGCTAAAATAATGAATATCTATTGATTTTATCTATATAAGAGCCAGGTATGTCCAAGGATGGAATACTGTTGCCACATCTGGGCAGGAGCTGCTAGAAAGGACTTGTCCTGCCTTGATTAGAGTTCAAAATAGACTTCGTAGCCTCGTAGGAGATGTCCTTTTCTCTTTCCTACAACCTCTATCTCACAGAAGAGATGTAGCAAGTTTGTCTGCTATATCGTTATTTTCATGGCAAGTGCTCCACTGATATTCAATCTATGGTCCCCCCTCGCCAAACTTTCACAAGAAACACTTGTTTAGCTGAAAACACTATTAATAATTCCCCTCACTCTTTATCTGTGCCTAAACCTAAACATAGATTCCATGAACAAATCTTTCTTAGAACTGCACGTCTGTGGAATTGTCTTCCGTTTTCCTGCTTTCCGGCTGACTACAATATGGTTGTCTTCAAGTCTAACATAAACAAGTTCTTGATTAGCCGTTCCACTTGTTAACAAATTTACCGAATTTCCATTTACTAACAATTACAATATTGTCCAATTTCTACTGTACACTCTTTAACCCTTATCCTCGAGTGGCCTCTTGGCCTTGGTAAGTGTAGATGCCTATGTAAAAAAAAAAAAAAAAAAAAAATACCAGTAAAACTAAAACCAATATATCATCGCCCCCACGAGTGACCATTTGAGAATGCCAAGATCTTTATGTGCTCTCCACTTATCTAGACATTGTTTCCAGTCATCCTGGACTTCTCTTTGCCATTGGTCTCAAGCAGTGCTGATTCAGGAGATGTTTGGTTAGGGATTGCGCAACCCTTGCCTCATAATTATATGCACAGCCACCCTTACAGAGTATTCATTATCTCTTGAGACTGAACAGAGACATCAACATCGATATTATCTTGATAGATTCTAATATAAAAATTATATTTATCTTTATAATTTTAAATTATATATATATATTTATGTATGTATGTATCTGTTTTAATTTATTTATTTCTGTTTAGCTGAGCCACTATTTGGACACTGTTGAAGTCCACATCGGGGAGCAGATCTCAAAACGGTCTGAAGCATTCTTCCATGCGATGACATCACATGATGAATTACAGGATTATATGCAAGTTACGTGTCGTGCAATAAAACAACTCAGGTTTGTAATATTTGGTTGTATTTATTTCTGTAGTTGTAGTGGTGATGTGGCAGTCAAAGTCTCTCTCTCTTTCACTCTCACCTGCCAGCTGCAATTGTACACAGCATAAAAGAAAGAACTTCAAGAACACTGTTATTCAATGAATCCTGTCACTTCATGTTTTATTTCTTTATGCCCCATCCCTCCTCAATGGGGTTGCAGAAAGATGGAACTTCGAAAAACTGCAACTAAACACAATTAGCTCATCTGCCAAGAAAAAAGACTTTCCTTCCTACGTGTCATTGTGGACTTCCTCTCATGATGCGACTTCCTGTACACATATCTTTAGTTCTACTGTTAACTTTTAATTGTAATTTTCCATTCACTTAATTTTAACCTTAAGTGGGAAATTTTCGATTCTAACCCTGTTTTCACACACCAGCATCTAAAGATTATTGTACATTTATGCTGAGTGCTAAGCACTAATTACAATAACTTAAAAATAAGGCATTTTAAGAACAAAGCTGTCCTGATGCTACAGTTAGTTTATTCTGTCCTTGGTTAGTGAAGGAAAAGTTCTCCTAGATTGAAGCAATTTTATTTGAACACTGCCCCTCTTGGAGAAGCTGAATTTTCCGCACATAAACATTTGCATTTAACTCTGCCATTATGGGGGGGGGGGAATAAATAGAAACACTAATACAATCACTTGAAATATTTTTTGTAGAATATGCAAACATTTTGGAACTCCAGATTGGCTTCACCAATTATAACAGCCTTGGTAATAAAATGCATGCCACTAGTCTCTCTCTTACTAAGGTCCAAAAGTGTCCAATCTAATAGGTCCCACACTGTCAACCAAGCTCTAACTCCTGTTCCATCACTACACTGTTGTGTCTGTATACTTGTTTTACAAGTACTTCAATGGAATGTTCTCTGATGAACTCATAGCACTTGTGCCCACTCAATAGACATACCCCTGATTAACTCAACCAGCAACAAAATCCACCTCTTCACTGTTGAGGTCTCTAGATACTAACCTCCAGCCCCTGTCGAATCATTGCAATGTTTCAGCTCTGTTCTTGTTTTACAAGTATTTCTACAGAGTGTGCTCCAATGAACTTTAATAAAATGCGCTTCGATGAATTTGCAGCACTGGAATTTCCAGAAATTATGTGCAGATTTCAGTCGGATTAATTTTGTTCACTTATGCATCAAAAGAGTTATCAGGTTTTTTTATTTATTCTAACACATTTTGATGAACCAAAAAAAAAAAAATTTTAAACTTTACATATAAACATGAGAATTCATTTGCATTAAACAATAATACACTAAAAAATTAATACAAGTATTTTCTGTTGCCTAAAAAACAAGTACATTCTCTTATCAGGTATCATTAATGATAGGCACTATTTGGTTGGTAATGAATTCCTCTGTATTTTCTGATGTATGTATATTCTGATATTAGGCATATGAACATATGCCCAATATATCTGTATATGTATAGTTGGAATTGTATGAGAATATCGGTTTCTATTCATTTTTACACCTAATGATGAACAAAAGACAACTAAAAAAAAAAAAAAAACATGTACAATTGGAAAAATTGGATTACAAAAAAAAAAAAAATTTATTTGAAAAACATTCCTCTTTTGTGTTATCTTATTTTTTAATGGATTTTCAAATTTCTTATTATACTGATGCTTCTACTGTGGTAAACTTGATCTTAATATTTGTACATGCGTACCAGTGCATTTGACTACAGCTACTGGACATTAAAAATAATATTTATTCAACAAGATTCAAAGAAATTGGTGACCTTTGGCAAGCTGTAAAAATCTCGATAATGAAAAAAAAATATATATAAATAAAAAAAAATGTCTGTATCACTCTAAAGAAGCTTAATAAAGCTGAAAATTTTTATTAAAAAAAAAAAAATAATTCATGTATTTGAAAAAAAAAATTCCTGCATCATATTATCTGGTTTCTTATTTTCAAAATTAAAAAAACTAAGGGTTTTTAATATAATAAGATTTATGAGACCCTCAGAATCACACAGTACCAAATACCATATATAGGAAAACGAGTTATGTGTACCACTTATAGTGTAAATTGGGTAGAATTTGATTATTTATGAGGACAGCTTAACAGGAACTTGTTTATATTAGATTTGAAGGCTATTATGTTGTATTCAACCAAGAAGCATGCCAGAGGAACAGTGTTCCAAAGGTGGACAGGTCTGAGAAAGAAGCTTTGTTCATGGAATCTGCATAGGAGTTTATATAAAACTAGTTGTCCTGCATGGCCTGGGAGCCTTTACTTTCATTTTTGTTTTGTTATTTTCCCCCTTTTTATATCACAGTTTCAAATTTTTTTATTTTTATGCATTATTTGGATTATTTGCATTATTCGGATTGCTCCTCTCATTATAACCTCCGATCTTCTCAGGTGTATTGTTATGTTGAGAAAAGAAGCAAGTTTCTGTATCCCACCTTTTCTATTGTTAGCTATGTAGCTAAATCAGCTAATGATTGAATAAACCAATGCGGGATAACCATGTTGTCACGTGATCTGTTACTTGATTTCTGAAGTCACGTCGTGGTTGGAGGACCAACCTGGGGTGTTCTACAAAAACGGTCTCCAGAACTGCATCAAACGATGGGAGAAATGCATAACTCTGGGTGGTTTCTATGTAGAGAAAGACTAATAACTGTGCCAAGTTTCGTTGCTCTACTGCTATGGGAAGTGGGTCAGGGGCATTACTTATTGCATGGCCCTCGTACCTAAGAGGTCCAACCTTCTAGGCCTGGCCACTTGACTTTTGGCTGGAGTAAGTTACTTACTGCCTAAAACACCCTGGCAGGGCTGTCCAGGTAATTTTTGCTAAGCCAGAGTACTCCTTCTTTAGGGATGCTAGCTTGACTCTCCCCACCTTCTGACCTTATGTCATATTTTCCCTGCAGTAGGAAGTAAGGAAATACCATTGAGAAAGATAATAATCCAAAGTTTTCTCCTATCTTATAAATAAAATAGTAACTTGTGTTCGTTTAATTGTATACGATAACTATTGTGTTTTAGAATTAAATAACCTAAAAGAGATTAATATGCCATAAAACAAACGTACACAGACCCTGTGGTGCAGTGGATTGTATCTCTACGGTTCCGGAGTGAGCATTGTCTGAAGATAGCGGTTTCAATCCTACCCAAAGCTGGCTAGAGGCTTGGTTCGCCAAAATGTGGTGAGATGGCAACAACTATGGAAGACAGTAATTGTTGAGGAGATTTGGTGTTCCTATCTCGTCGTGGGTTACCACCTGACGAAGGCCAGAGGAATAGTTGGCCGAAACATCATGAAACAGCAACTAAAAAATGAGGATAATAATCCGCAATAAATAAATGGATACATAATATAATTTACTCACCTCAATAAGAATTCCAATTAAGAAATAGGTTAGTTTAAAAGTTTGATGTTAAAAGAATGGGTGTTTTTTTTGTTTTTCTTTCTTTACTCGGAAGGTCACAACTAATCAAGGCCCAAAGGCCACTCAAGGATAAAGGTTAAGTGTTAGGTAGATGATGAGATAAGATCAGACACGGTGGAGCTTGGGTAGAGCTAGATTATCTAAATGGATGACTGAATAGGAATTTATTCACATTAAACTTGAAGATAATCATGTTATACTCAACCAAGAAGTAGATAAACAGTATTGCATTCCACAGATGGACAGCTCTAGGAAAGAAACTCTGCTCATGGAATTTTTTATTTAATTTTGGGACACAGATAGGGAGTGAGGAAAAGTGTTAGCAGCTGTTTTTGTTTTTTGTGTGTGTGTTTGCTTATATTTATGTGATTTTATTTTTTCCAGGGATAAAATTCATGCACTCGAAGAAACGTTGGCTAAAGGTTCGCTAAAAATACTAAAGTTGACACGATCGCGAACCAATTATGTAAAACTTCACAATAAAGTAAGTAAAGATTACTATACTATATTTTTATGTGTGTATCTAATGTTTAAAATTAAACCAGCATGATTATAAAAGTTGGACCTAACTAGAGTACAAGCTGACAAATCAAACTTTAATTCTGACTAGCAAATTTTTCTTTGTTATTGTTATGGCATGTTCTTTGCAATAAAATAACATATTTCAGTTAAATTTAATTTTTATGAATTACTTATTTCAAACCAAAGGACTGGTAATATTGAAACATTTTTCAATAATCACCTAAAAATAAATATCAGCTTATAAGATTTTTATTTTTTTAATCCAAAAAATTTTTTTTATAAGATATTTATTTTTTTAATTAAAAAATTTTTTTTTATAAGATATTTTATAAAATAATTAAAGAAAAATTTTTTTATGAGATATTTTATAAGATAATTTTTAATTTTTTTTTTTTATAAGATATTTATTTTTTTAATTTTTAATAAAAAAAAAACAAATTTACTTGATATAATTAATTTATTGAATACGCAATTACATATGTTCACATTAAATATCACACTATTTCTTGAAATTACTTTTTACCACATTTTAATATAACAAATAAAAAAAGATCATTTTAATTTGTGCTTATTAAATTTAAGACATTTCTTCTTACAGTGCTTATTCAGATTGCCACTTATGGTGGCATTTAAAATTAAAGAAAATACAGAAATGTCTGTATGATGTATGGACTAGTCATGGGACGAAGATGAAAATTTCCAAAAAATTACATAATTTGATCAGTATTTTTTTTTTTTTTTATATTCAAGAAAATCAAAATTTATTCAGTTCGATGAGGGTGAAAAAATTGAAATCAACAAATTGGTGGGCAAGAGCAAACAATCTGAACGCACGTCGAAACTGTCAAAATAATCACTGATTACCACCCCTTATTATATTCTCTAATAAAACATGGCCTCATCTGTCACATATCAATAAAAAATGGCAAATTTGAAATTAAAAAAAAAAAAAACTTGAGCAATTTTTATGATTTTTGGAATATACAATTTTCATTCCGTGACAAGTAAGTACAGTATAAAAGATTTTCAACTTTGTTTATTGCTATAAGTACCTATCTGAATAAGCACTGAGCTTACATCTATATATATAAATCTCACCTGTCTGTTTAAATGAATGTATGTTTGTTTGTATGTCTGCCTAAAACTTTCGACAGATGAGATGAATTTTCATGAGATTGGTATTGTTTCGAAGCTTGACCCTTCAGACGACAAATATAAAAAAATTGGCTTAAAACATCAATTCCTTCATCCTCAACTGAGTACTTTTCTACAGAGAGGGGGCGCTTTTTTTCACCAATATTTTTGAAAGTCATCCCCTCTTTTCGATTGACTAGTGTTAATTTAAACCTTTGCCATTTCTGGTTTGGCGATGGACGCAATGGCAAAAATGTCACATTTTTTTTCATGTTCTTTTCCTCCTTTGCGGTACAGGTTCAAAAGGCTTTTCTCGCACACGATTCCGAGGTTGTTACGATAGCTTACAACTGTTTATATGGGTCCTAAATAATAATATGTACGATTTGGGAAAGCGCGTCGCATCTAGATTTATTTACGTCGACTTTTACAAAATTATTGCTATTTTGGCTTCTCGCATGTTGATGAGGCTTTTTTGTATAAAAAGCGAAACTAATTCAAAGTTAACAACAAACAACGTTCTCGGCATTGCGCCGGGAATTGTTCAGAAGCAATCATCTTTGATCAATATTGTACATCAGACAATTGTTATTCAATCTGGACAATTGGGAGCTGGTTCCCCTCTCCCTAACATCTGTAGGGGGGAGGGGAACAGTCAAATTTGGGTAAACAACTGCGTGACTTCTATTTGACCTTCTTAATTAGGTCAAATGAAAGCAGCAGAGTTAACTTTTATTGCGCACACCTGTTTTTATAGTTCAATAAATCAATTCAAACCTGGGTATGTTGTATGCATGTCGCGGTGGGTAACGTCACCTGGTTTGTTTTTTTTTCACACATTAATTTCCAACTCAAGGGTACGGGTTCGATTCTCATACTTACCTACCAAAACATTTTTTTTAACCCCCCCCCCAAGGAGTTTTGATTTACCTCAAGACACACGGGCATCGCCGGGTACCCCCCGCTAGTCTAATATATAAATGACAAAATGTGCATGTGTGTGCATGTTTGTATGTCTCACAAAAACTTTTGACAAAGATGACAGATCCTGGCGAAATCAGTGTCGTTTTAAAACTCCATCCTTTGGACGACAAATATCGAAAAATTGTCCAAAAATATTTATTCCTTCACCCTCAACTGAGCGGTTTTGTACAAGGAGGGATCACTTTTTTGTGCTGACATTTTAGCAAGTCATTGTCTTCTTTTCAATTGACTACGCTTCTTCTGGTCGGACAATGGAGACATCGGCTAAGGCGTCATGTTTTTTTTAACCTTTTTTTTCTCCTTCGCATTATGGTTTCGAGTCTGCCTGTCTACTACCACTTTTTTTCTGCCTACTGGTGTTTTGATAGCTATTACCACTTTTTTTACCCCCCCCCCCTCCCCAGGGTTCCTTACTACACCACCTACACACACCCAGACACCCCTACTACTGTTGTTTAAACTGGGGATTTCCTACACCGCCTAAACACCTGGGTAACGTCGGTAGTATTTAATAAATACACTTTTGTGCAAGTAAATTTCTTTTCATTAAATACTAATGCTACAGAAGCACAATTATTTACATTAATAGATATGAACTAACAAGTCTCTTTTCACTGCAAATACTGATTGTTTTGTGTACTTCATTCATAAATTAGTTTAAACAGTATACATTATACGATAAAACCTTTCCATGTTTCTGAATTTTTTTAGATGAGGATTTATTATTTGAATTCCTGTTCTCATCTTGAGTATTATTTTCGCAACATTTCACTCCATGTAACCTCTGACCTTCTTCAGGTATATCTTATCAAATTATGGAACCTTTCTGTTGAGCTTGGAAATCTGCACAGGATTTTGAATGGAACCTTTGGAGTGGTGGATAAAATACTTGGTAAAATTCAGTTGTAAAGTTACTCTTCTGAAGTTTTAAGGTTCGATCCTCAGTGCAGGTGACACTCAAAATACAATTGTGAATTACTTAGGACTTCTACCCAGTCATGAAATGATGAAACGAGAGCATACTACCTGAATTAAGTAAAGAGTTGTTTGAAAATCCATGCAGATTCTAGAGTTCCGCAGAAAAATTCCCAAATTCAGTTATATACATGTGAAGAAGGTCTGAGGTTATATCGGCCAAAACATTTTGAAAAGAATACTCAAGATAAGAACAGCAGTCTGAAGAATCCAAATAATATGAATAACCTTACTAATATTATTATTATTGTAGTTGCAACTGTGAGTGACCATAGTCTTCTCAATGGTTTTCCTACCTTGTTCATAATAAGCTTATAATATCTTTTTATCAATGAAATTCAAAGAAATTTAAAGCTAAAAAGAAAATGCCAGTGTGTCTTTCTGATGCTTAAATTTAAACATGGAAAATTGCCGATAGGCTAAGAATTTGCATCATACTTTAAATAAATATAACAAATTCTGTTTCTGAACTTTTGAGACCAGGATTAATTATTTTTATTACATTTTAAGTGTCCCTGCAAGAATCCGTGGCATAGGGGATAAAGTACTTGGTAAAATTTAGTTGCAAGTTACACTCTTCTGGAGGATGAAGGTTCAATCCTCAATGCAGGTGACACTCAAAATACAATTGTGAATTATTTCTTGGAGCTGATGCCATGCTCTCTGGATAGTCGTTTCTATGGAGGAGTTCTTTTAAACTGTCCATCTTCTCTTGGTATGTATTGCTGTTACTACGTATTGCTTTTGCTCAGTGTTGTAGACAACAGATAATTCCTTTCTTACCTTATATGAATGGTGGGAGTTGAAGTTTAGATGCTGTCTAGTGAAAGTTGGATTTTGATATACAGATGACATAAACCTCTGATAAGTGCAAGCTATCAGCACATCTAGGAAATGATAATTTATGTTCCTTTTCTATCGTGATGGATGCACGGAAAGAGTTCATATGATTCTGTAATGTTTGAACATCTTCCTGGTGAGGCTAGAGTATGAATGAGTGTCCTCCACATATTGCAGCCACATTGTTGACTTTAGTGATGTTGATGCCATTTCCTGAAAGTATTTAATATATACATTGGCCAGTATTGCGAGACCTTCTTCCTATCAGTATATATCAGGTACTATTATGAAATATGTGGTTTCTACATAGAAGATCCGCATCTACATTATATTGACAACTAGCCTGGGAGCCCGGCGTTGCCCAGGTGTTTGGAGGAGTATGTTGAGCAAAAAAAAAACAAAAAAAAAACGGTCAATTTTTTAAACTTTGACCCCTATTATGACCTCTTAACATTGTTTTGGGCTCAAATCAAGTTATTAAATTAGATCCATGTCCAAGGAACCTATATCTAAAATTTCAATTGTTTAGACCCAAAATTGGTGGAGGAGTTTGGTAGAGTTTTCAAAGGTCAAATTGTTGAACTTTGACTCCTTAACAGCCAAATTTCTGGCTGAAAACTGATTACAAAGATTTTCCCAAATCTCAGTACCCTGTATATCAAATTTCGAGTAGTCTGTAGACTGAAAATTGACAGAGTTATTGTGTAGGGAAATGTACACAGACAGACAGACACGCACACAGACAGACACTTTCACTTTTCCTAAAGCTTTTTTTTTTTTTTTTTTTTTACATTTCTTTTGTGGCTTTATCAGTTTTCTCATATGTTGCTCCAGAATTATCTTATTCTTGTCAGATCCAGTTATTCTATTTTAGTTTTAGTATTTATTATCCTCAACATTATCATCATTATCGTTTTTCCTCTAGTTGAAACTGATCTCGACAGTGCAGCAGACACAGCCAACAATACAACTGTTGCTGTCGACAAATGAGTTTGTTGGCGCCCTTGATCTCATCTCCACAACGCAGGAGGTCCTTGCGCAAGAATTAGCCGGCATCCACTCATTCAGGTAAGTACATTAAATTTTTTGCTAGCCAAAACAGCTCAGTTAAGAGAGTGTTAGAGTAATGATCTAAAGGTCCCTGTTTCAATCCTGGATTTTTGTATCCTAGAAACTGACCGTGATTTTTCAGCTTCTTATTCCAGTAACATCTTTCCAAGAACTGCAACGTTGTGGAACTCTGTTCCTGTTTAATGTTTTCTTTCTGCCTACAGGCTGTGTCTTTTGAAGAATGTCAATAGGCATTTCCTGTTTTGTAAGATAATCATCTGTTGTTCATATTAGCTCCTTATGTCAAGTAGCTCTACGCCTTGTCTTGAGCTGGTTCAACATAAAACAAATAAATTTTTATATATATATATCAACATAATAAAGTGAAGTCAGTTAAATTCTCAGGTTTTGTCATCGATACATTCTCTCCTACAAAATCAATATTTCATTCTGAATAACCAGTCATTTAAAACAATTATTGATCTCTGTTCTTAAAAAGTTAAAATTGAAATTCCAATCAATTTCATCAATTACATACTATATTTGAACTGATATTTCCTTTAGTAAGACTCACTTTCAATACACACCAGTTTTATTTCATTGGCTAATCATTTTTGTTCATTAGCCAATGAATTTGTTGCATTTGTTGCAAATATGAAAATTTCAAATAGCATCCAAATTCAGTTTGATGCGTGAATACCAAAGCGATTCCTAAATTTTATCAATGCTTTCTTTTAATATGATTTATTTTATCTCTTTTTATATATAAGAAGCACCTTGTGTGTTAGATATCACATATTTGATATGCAGCAGAAGTATGGAGATCATACTCTAACAATGGTCTGAATAGGAAAACAAACTGGGAAAAATGAAGTGAGTGAATTTGCAAACGGAGTGTTGAATAAGAAACAGGGTAGCACTCCTTATTTTATCTACAACCTGAATGCAATGTTTAGATGGCTCAAAGGATGAGTTGATTGGAAGATATTTTTTTTTTTTTTTTTTTTTTTTTACAAGGTGGTCACCACTCATCAAGGCCCAGAAGCCACTCAGGGATAAGGGTTATTGCGTGTACAGTACTTTAGTGTTGAGATTTCATAAAGTGTCTTACTTAAGGGGGCGGTTCATCAAGAATTTGTTTGAAACTGATCTTGACAGTGCAACAGACACAGCCAACAATACAATTGTTGCTGTCGACAAATGAGTTTGTTGGCGCCTTTGATCTCATCAGGATCAAGCCCTTTTATCTCATCCACGTCTTTGAGCAGAGCTATATCACTACTGAAAGTAAGAGCGAAGTTGGAAGGAATACCTGCTGCAATATTACCGCATTTATTGACTTTGAGGTATGTCACAACAGAGAAAAAAAGAAGTGCTATTTCAAACTTAAGTGTGACAGACAAAAGAAAATTCTATTTACAACTTAAGCATAACAGAGAAAAAAAATGCCATTTCAAACTTAAGTGTGACACGTAAAAGAAAATTCTATTGCAAACTTAAGCATAACAAAGAACAAAAAATGCTATTTCAAATTAAGTGGGCAGCTAAGATGAGCGATATTTCTGACAAAGGGGAAAGAATTGCTGTTTTCTGGATCAGAATCTATCCATCTAATACTTACTGATGGCTAGCTTTTGACCTTTTTTTTTTGTTTGTTTTTAGTTTCTGAAGTGGCTGAATCGATTTCCACAAAAAAAAAAAAAAAATACAAATTTTAAACTTGAGTATGACAGGTCATAAAATGCTAACTAAAATAAAATGCTTTAAATTTGAAGCCTGACAGAATCTCTCTCTCTCTCTCTCTCTCTCTCTCTCTCTCTCTCTCTCTCTCTCCTAAAACCAAAATAAAGGAGGAAGGAATGAGAGTGGCTGAAGGCTGCCACCATTGATACAAATAGTTTATTGAATCCTCTTCTCTTCATTAAAGACAGAGGCACTGGGTTGTAGGATGTAATTAAAATGACAAGTAGAGACAAGTGCATTGTCTACACATTTTGACTACTCTTGTCTACCACCACCACCACCACCAACAACAACAACAACAACAACTCCACCACCACCAACAACAACAACAACTACTACTACTGTTGGTATTCTACCCATACAATTTCCTGTTGACACTGACACTTTTCTGTTGTCAACCAACCTTTCATCTTTAAATAAGAGTTGGAATGGGCCAGAAGTTGGGGTAGGAAAAAAGATTTAATTAGGAAAGAATATTCTTGGGTTTTCTCCCTCTCCTTTATTGGTTCTTATGAAGTTAGACATAAGGAATTTTTGAACTTATATATGCACACACACACACACACACACACACACACACACATGAATAACAATAAGTACAATAGTATGACGTGGGGAAAAAAAGAAAAGCCTATAGCATTAGAAAAAATATAAAGATGTTTTTCATTTCTATTTCCCATATATATATATATATATATATATATATATATATATATATATATATATATATATATATGGGCCTAAACTCTAATTAGGCCCTGTTTCATAGTGTTTTGTCCGAATGAAATGAAACTTTGGTCATAACTAGTTTATTATATTCAAAGCATCACATCGAAACACTAGGGTCTTTTTTCTCTGTTCTACAGCATATGTTCTAGATATACTTTCTATGTTTTTTTTTTTTTTTTTTGGGGGGGGGGTCACCCTGTATATATATATATATATATATATATATATATATATATAATAATTATAAATTACAATTAAATTTACCAAAATGATCCAAGATGGTAAAATTAAAGTATATTATAAATATTAAAGAATTAATATTTATAAAGTTATCTCAAATTGATACTTCTTGACAGAAGTTTGCCATCTCTTCAGTTAAGTGTTGTGCGATGGTGTGCACGTAGGTGGCTTTTTAATCCAGCTTTAGTCCTACATGAAAGTACACAGATGTGACATAAAAACTTTCCTTCTTGTAAAAGTGATCGCATGATAACATTGTGAATCCTCGGATGTCGTGTCAGGCCACTTTTAGATTTGCAGATTAGACCACAAATATGACAACTTAGCGTTGCCGGATATGCTGTAAAAGCCTCCTCATAAGACTCTCGTTCCTGTCTTTGATTGTGTGATTTCAGAAGATTTACAAAACCAGTTTTTGACAAAAAGTATCTGCCACATACAGTGCACTTCAGTTCTTGGTGTAATATAGATAGATAGTCATCCAAAGAAAGACTGTTTCGCTGTACCATATTTCTTCAGTGCGGTTAAACTAGAATCGGAACTCCATCGCTTAGACGATCGTCGCTGCTTCTAACCGTTACGTTATTTTGACTGCTGCTAAGTAGGGAGATAAAATTGCAATGATCTACATTGTCCAAAGGCCTTAAGCTCCATTTTTTTTTACATAAAGAGCATTGCATTATATGCTAGTGGCAATTTGTTCTTTCAATCACCAATATCCCCAACAAGAAAGAGAGTATTTATAGCCGTTCACAGGTAGACTGATTCGTGTATCACAGCTCTTCAGTGCGGCTAGACTAGAAACTGTCCCAAACTATGATAGAAACTCGTCCGCCTAGACGATCGTCGGCGCTTTTAGTTATGTTATTTGGCTGCTGCCACTTACTAGGTGAAATTACAATAATCAGCATTGTCCAATATTTGATGATTGCTATTTCTTGACAGAAGTTTGCCATCTTTTCAATTAAGTTTGTAGGTGACTTTTTTTTTATCCAGCTTTTGTCCTACCTGAAAGTACATGTTTGTGCCATAATAAGTTTCCTTCCTTGTAAAAGTGATCGCATGATAACATTGTGAATCCTCGGATGTCGTATCAGGCCACTTTTAGATTTGCCGATTAGACCACAAATATGACAACTTAGCGTTGCCGGATATCTTGTAAAAGCCTCCTCATAAGACTCTCGTTCCTGTCTTTGATTGCGTGATTTCAGATGATTTACAAAACCAGCTTTTGACAAAAAGTATCTGCCACATACAATGCACTTCAGTTCTTGGTGTAATTTCTCAGACATTATGTTTTTTGTCCTGCTTTCTTAAAACGCACACATCTACAAAGGATATATATTGATAATAAAAGGATAAAAAATCCAACAACACGAATTTGAAATGGAAAGGAAGAAACAAAATGCTTGATGAGTCGTCTGTTCAGTAGGTTTTATTTTCTGATAGACTAACATTATCTGGAAACTAAAATATAATACTCCACAATTAATAACAGCGTACAACTAATTTACAAATGAAATAACTAAAAAAAGAAAGAGGAGACAAAATGATCCTTATTTCAATCCTGAATATCCAACACTAACTGGAAGCTGAAGGGATATACTTCACATTTGAAACGGTCGTTTGAATAAAATGCACTGAACCTGGGTCACTGGGATATAGAAGATATATCTTGGTGGCCATGACTGAACAGACAAATCCTTGAGCATTTTGGTGTGTGTGTGTGGGGGGGGGTATATTAGTGTTGAGACGCTGTTGTCTCCCTGACCACCGGGTTCTGGATATGACCTAAAACTATATCCAATGGTGAGGCCCCACCTTGCGGACCTTGGGGAGTGTGGAGCCACCCTTTAATTGCCATTGCTCCCAGGTCTACTCTGACCCGGAGTGGTAGTACCTGTTAGGGTCCCAACTATGGGTTAAATAGAATCTGACTTAAAAAAAAATATATACTCCATTAAAAATCGTTCCTCAAAATAACTAGATTCGCCATTAAATAACCTGAAAAAGGTTGATATGCTGTAAAACAAAAACAACCAACCAACCCTGACCACCGTACACTAATCAGCCCTTATCCTCAAGTGGCCTTCAGGCCTTGAAAAGCGGTGACTTCATTGTAAAATTAAGAGGATCAATACAATTAAGAAACAGTTATACTTTCCTTCTTCCATAAAAATTATTGTTATTGTCTGCTAAATATATACTTTTTTATTTTGTATTCTTTATTCTTTCTTATTGACTTTAATCATCAAATAATATTTAGCTACTGATGGCCCTACAACTAATTTACGAATGAAATAATTACAAAATGATCCTTATTTTGATCCTCAATATCCAACATTAACTGAAAGCTGAAAGGATATACTTCACATTTGAAAATAGTCGTTTGAATAAAACGTGCTGAACAGACAAATCATTGAGCATTTAGTTTCTTCGTTTCCATTTTAAATTCAAATATATATATATATATATATATATATATTAGCGAGGAAGCTCCTGGCTTTGCCTGATCATAAAATACGCTTAATTATGATATTTTAATTTGTTCAGATTTTGTAATTATTATTATACACTTGTGATTTCAAAAGTAAGATTAAAAGTATTTAGGTGCTATCAACTAGAATCGAAACTGAAACTGTAGCATTCAAAGCTGGTGACGTTACCACTGTACCAAGGTGACACGCATATAAACTGATTAAAAAGAAACTAAGATAAATGTACAAAATATATAATGATTTTTTACCCCCTAAAAACTGTTTTAAGCAGCTAAAAACCCATAAAAGAATGGTCCATAAAAGATATAATCATTTGAGGCCCCTAGTGCTGCTCTGCTGCTTCTAGTTTGGGAAGAGATAGTTTGAAAATATGGAGATAGACAGACAGACAGATATAATGAGTTTTATCAATTAGATGTATATATATATATATATATATATATATATATATATATATGGCATAATAACACTGACACATCAGTTCTTGTTAGATCATCAAAGTTAAGTAATGTTGAGCCTGGTCAGTACCAAATGTGTAACCATTTGGGAATACCAAGTGCTGTATGTAGGAGGACATTGACTCCTCCCTGCGAGATCTGCAAAAGCATAATATGTCTCCTAACTGCGATATGCATACAATTGGGGACTGCTTGTGAATTTAATATTCCCTAGACACTTGCTCCTTCAAAGGAAGCCTGTTCAACTTGCTTAGGATGAATACTGCTGACTATGTGGAAGGTTAATATCTTGTAACAGTTGTAAAATTTACTGAGTTAATCAACGTTTGTTTCCTTAAGGCTTCTCTCTCTCTCTCTCTTCATCTCTCTCTTATCTCTGTATCTCAAGTTAAAAGCAACAATAAAACTAACCATAAAACAAGATTAGACTAAGATTATAAACAATAGGAAAATCATAAAAATTATTTTTTTAAATTTATTTTTTTACATGGAGGTCACCACTTATCAAGGCCCGAAAGCCGCTCAGGGATAAGAGTTATTGCGTGTACAGTAATCAATGGGATACTATCGTAGTAATCGTTAGTAATGGATATTTGATAAAGTGTCTTACTTAAGTGGGCAGTTTATCAGGAATTTGTTTATGTTGGACTTGAAGACATCCAAGTTTTAGAGAGTTCCACAGGTGTGCACTTCTAAGAAAGCTTTGTTTTGAAAATGAAATCTACGTTTTGATTTAGGCACAGATAAAGAATGGGGAAAATTATTGACAGTGGTTTCAGCTAGACGGATGTTTTTCATGAAAGATTGGCGAGGGGGGAGGGGTAGAGATTGGAGCTCAGACGAGCACTTGCCATGGAAGTAACGATAAAACAAAGACAGGCTTGCAACGTCTCTTCTGTGGGAGAAAGGTTGCAGGGAAGAGAAAAGGGCATCCCCCACTAAGCCACGAAGCCTATTTTGTACTCTGTCAAGGCAGGATAGGCTGTATTTAGCAGCTCTTGCCCAGATGTGGCAGCAGTACTCCATCCTTGGACGTACTTGGCTTTTATATAGAAAATTGCATCAGCAGTGAGATATCTTCTGGAGTGGTAGAAGGATCCTACCATTTTCCCAGTGACCTTGGCAACAGACTTGATGTACGTGTTCCATTTCTGGTCAGGAGTAAAGGTCAATCCCAGAAGCTTGTCAAATCCATTTCAATTGATGCCAGACAGGGATCAGAGTGTTGATGATGTAAAGATAGGAGCTTGGTTTTATATGCATTAAAAGTAACCAGCCACGTCTTCCCCCACTGTACCATACGCTCAAGATCAGAGGGGAGAGACTAATAGAGAACTTTGTCATTTACGGCCTTTAATGTGTTGCCATAGATGGTCGTGTCATCAGCATAGATGTCAACGAATGATTTAAGTATGTGTTTAGGGAGATCATTGATGTAGATCAGGAAGAGAGTTGGGCCCAGGATGGACCCCTGAGGGACTCCAGCATTAATACTGTGGGCCTCTGATTTCTGCCCATCAACAACTACTCTTATGAGCCTATCAGAGAGAAATGATTTAATTAATGAGAACACATTTCCAGTTATACCGTAGCTGGAAATCTTGTGAAGTAGGCCCTTATGCCATACTTTATCGAAGGCCTTTGATATGTCAAGAGCAATTGCCCTAGAAAGGAAGCCTTTGTTGAGAGATTCACTAATCCTATGAGATATAATTGTAAGCACATCTGCTGTAAATCAGGAAGAGAGTTGGGTCCAGGATTGACCCTTGAGGGACTCCAGCATTAATACTGTGGGCCTCTGATTTCTGCTCATCAACCACTACTATGAGCCTATCAGACAGAAATGATTTAAAATTGAGAAAAAAATTAATACTATTTAACCAAAACTGGAAAAAGGGTTTTTTTGTTTTTTTTTCTACAAGAGTCACCACTTATCAAGCCCCGGAAGCCACTCGAGGATAAAGGTTAACAAATGTAAGGTGGTAGTGCAGTAATCATATATGGTGTAGATTAGGTAGAATTTGGATTATTTAAGGGGATGGCTCAAACAGGAACTTGCTTACATTGGACTTGAAGGCTGCCATATTGTAACCATCTGGGAAATTGTGTGAGAGATAGAAACAGAGAGAGAGAGAGAGAGAGAGAGAGAGAGAGAGAGAGAGAGAGAGAGAGAGAGAGAGAGAGAAATAAGAACAAAAAGAGACTATTTTTAGATTTATCTTTATTTTTTTTATATTTGACTTGTTTTTGTAAAATTTATTTCTTGGACTTTTCGCAATCTCATTATTACTCATGTATATGTATAATTGTTGAGCTGGATTAAATCCGACGACATGAAATAGAATGGGGATGGAAGGACCTGAATACTCAACGTTTCGCCCGATTTGTGTGAGCTTTTTCATCCCTTTTGAAAAACAACAGGAATCAAAATTGGTGGAAGAACAATCAACAACCTGAAATATGCTGACCATGCAGTCCTGATTGCAACATGTATGCAGAAATTACGAGACTTAACCAACAAGATAAAAGTTGTCAGTGAAACAGCAGGACTTTTCCTCAACGTCAGCAAAACAAAGGTAATGAAAGTAACACAGGCAAGAAATGATGAAAAAATAATTTTGAACAATCAAAATGTTGAAAATGTAAAAAAAAAATTGACTACCTGGATGCAGTTTTCACAAAGTAAATGATACCAAAGAAGTAAGACGACGTATTGCAATGGGAAAGACAGCAACGATTGTGCTAACCAATATCTGGAAAAACAGATTCATTTCACAACGCACAAAGGAATGATTCTGCAAGATTTTGTATTCTCAATAACAACATATGGAGCAGAATGTTGAGTTTTGAAGAAAGAGGAAAATTGCTGCTTTTGAATTGTGGTGCTACTGTAGACTTCTTTGTGTCAGCTGGGTGGACAAACAAGCAAACGAATGAGTTTTGGAGAAGATTGGACCATGTGAAAGATTGCTGGACAACATCAGTGATAAGAGATTGTGATTTTTGGGACATGTGGTCAGAACAGATGGCCTAACAAAAGATCTGCTCTTTGGTACAACCCCTAGAAGAAGATGTGGAAGACCAAACACAAGAATGTCAAACAACATGAAGGACGTCGCAGACATTAGCATGGTTGAGTTGCTCAGAATGGCACAGAACTGGAGCCACTGGCAATGATTTATGAAGTGTGCCACGGCTGGTCAGTAATGGCCATTAGGCCATTTAAAATCGCGGCAAATCATTTCTTTGTTTGTATATTTTAATATTAAACATTAATCAGAAGAAACTTTTCCAGGGTATTCATCATCAAGCTCAAATATCAGCTAACATGATATTGTAAGCAAGCACGTTATTATTATTAGTTTTTATTTTTTTTTTAGTCCACAAATTATTCCTCATAATATATAATAATTAACAGAGGATTGATTCTATAATAAGACATACGCGGTCTGCATAAATTAAAACATCATGTTTAAGCATATTGTATGACCAGGCAACGCCGAGGTTTAAACGATACTGGTTTTGTCACATTCCGACGCATCTGTCAAAAGTTTTTGCGAGACATACAAACACTCAGATTTTGTCCTTTATATATATATACTAGCGGGGGGAGGGGCGTACCTGGCGTTTTCCGGGTGTTTTAGAGGTGTGCGTGTTGGGCAGGGGGTATTGAATCAAAACAAAAGAATAAGCGAAGTAAGAACCCTGTTTGAATATAAAAAAAAACAATGTTTAAACTTCTTTAAAAAAAATCGTTACCCAGGTGTTTGTGTTGGGGGGGGGGCGGTTAAAAAAAGAAAACAGTTTTGGTAAGTAGTTAGGATCGAACCCGAAGCCTTGAGGCGAAGGTGGAAAAGAAAGTGTGCAAAAAACCTGACACGTTACCTGCTCGGCAAACAAAGATCAACTGAAACAAGTTTTAATTTATTTATTTAATTATTAAAAACAGAATTGACATGTGCCCGCAATAAAAGTTAACTCTGCTGCTTCATTAAGATCAGCCCAGTAGTTTCTGATAAAAAGTGGAACGGACAGACAGGCAAACTAAGAGAAATATAATATGGATATGTTGAATAGATGTCTGAAATCTTTGATCTTGAGAACAATACAATGTGATTTTAAAAGGAAATAAATGTGCTTTGTAAATGGTAGAAAAGTATTTAAAGGACACATGATTTTGAAAATATCTTTTGAATTGATCTGCGAAATTCCGTATCATTTGTGGTTTGTAAATGGTGAAAGGAAGGATGTAGTGTTTGTAAGACGCATGGCTTGAAAGTAGCCAGCGTCCAAATAAAAGAATCTTCAATCTAATAGGTCCCGCACTATCTACCAAGCTCCAACCCCTGTCCCATCACTGCAGTTTTACATCCCTATCCCTTGATGTACATAGACCCAAAAACCGGTCTACCATCAAAATCCCAACTCTTCACTATAGATGTCCCTAAATGCCGGAAAACCTACTAATCTAATAACTTCTTCTCTCAAACTGCAAGACTATGGAAATTCTCTCTGTGTTTCCTGCATCTCTGATTGTACTGATATGCAGAAGTTTAAATGTAATGTGAGCAGGCATCTTGCTACTCATGTATTGTGATATCCATAGTAGACATAATCCCAAATAGGAATCCCTTACACCCAATTGGCAATATTACTTATATTACTTGTTTTGGGGTGAATAAGAGTATATATATATATATATATATATATATATATATAAATTTACGCATAAAATTATCTTCGTATTTTAATTTATGTGATTAAATGAAGTAATAACTGTACAGAAGGTCAGAAAAACATTGGTACCGTCAGTTTCAAGCCTAACATAAGGGGGACCAGTTAATGGTAAATAATGTTAGGCTCTCGTCAGCCTAACATTGATGAGAGCCTAACATTATTTACTGGTTCCCCCCTTATGTTTGGCTTGAAACCGACGGTACCAATGTTTTTCTGACCTTCTGTACAGTTTTAAATAAATATTAATTTCTTATATTGAAATTTTTTTTCTTTGTAATCGAGCACTTTGAATTCTTTCCCGAAAACAGTGAACAAATATATATATAGTAAGTTATAAAAATATATATGGCAATTAAGCTACACATATATATATTCATAACTTGCTACATAGCTCTACCTATGAATTGAGCACTGTTGAAGTAAATAAAGTTTACACATAAAATTATACTTACGTATATTAATTTATGTGATTGAATGAAGTAGTCATATATATGTATGTATGTATGTATGTATGTATGTATATATATATATATATATATATATATATCGAGCTTTTACATCTGGTTGAGATTACTTTATAAATATTAATTCTTTAATATTTATAAATTACTTTAGTTTTACCATCTTGGATCATTTTGGTAAATTTAATTGTAATTTTTATTTTATATATATACTAGCGAGGGGTACCCGGCGTTGCCCGGGTGTTTTGAGGTGTGTGTAGTTTTGGGTAAATCAAAACTCTGGCGGGGTGGTAAAATAAAAAAAAAAGTTTTGGTAGGTGAGTATGAGGATCAAACTCGAACCCTTGAGGCAAAGTTGGAAATTAAAGTGTGAAAAAAAAAAGTGTGCGATGTTAACCATTGACCCACCGCAAGATACTAACGGAAACACGTTTGAATTTATTTAATTACTTAGATTTGGCAGGTGCACGTTTTAATGACTTAATGAGGTCACCTTTGACTGCGGAATAGTGTTTCATTTACTGCGGGAACGCTTTTTTTTATTTTTTATTTTCCCAAGATGTTGGTGGGGGTCCAAATTGAATAGCAATTGTTTGATATAAGGAAAATATTTCTACATTGATCAAAGCTGATTGCTTTCGGACATTTCCGCCGATAGACGGAAAATACCGCCAGAATTAGTGTCGCTTTTATTATAGGAAAAAGATTAATCCACATTATGTTGAATATTTATCTTCCCGAAGTCGAGCAAATTAAATAGATAGGTGAGCTCCGTTGTTAACTCGGAGATATTATAATTTCTATGTGATATAAAAAGTTTTAAGAAGTTGTGAGCCGACCGACTGCTTCTATGAAAAAAGCCTTTCTTGGACATACACAAAAAGCGAACATACATACACACATTTTCGCTTTTATATATATAGATAAATAAACTCTTTTAAGTAACATCATTTTGGAATATATATTTAAATTTATCAATGTAATATCTGATTTGAGGATCAAACTCCTATCCTTACATCATCAACGCTCTGATCCCCATTTGGCATCAATTGGGATGGATGGCTCTCGTCTGGGATAGGCCCCGTGTTTTGACAAGCTTCTGAGTTTGACCTTTACTCCTGATCTGAAATGGAACACGTACATCAAGTCTGTTGCCAGGGACGCTGGGAAAATGGTGGGATCCTTCTACTGCTCCAGAAGATATCTCACTACTGATGCATTTCTCTATCTATATAAAAGCCAAGTACGTCCAAGGATGGAATACTGCTGCCACATCTGAGCAGGAGCTGCTAAAAACAGCCTATCCTGCCTTGACAGAGTACAAAATAGACTTCGTGGCTTAGTGCGGGATGCCCTTTTCTCTACCCTGCAACCTCTCTCCCACAGAAGAGACGTTGCGAGCCTATCCTTGTTTTATTGTTATTTCCATGGCAGGTGCTCCTCTGAACTCCAATCTCTGGTCCCCCCTCGCCAATCTTTCACGAAAAACACCCGTCTAGCTCAATCCACTGTGAAAAGTTTCCCCCACTCTTTATCTGTGCCTAAATCAAAATGTAGATTCCATGAACAAAGCTTTTTTCTTAGAACTGCACGCCTGTGGAACTCTGTTCCGTCTGCCTGCTTCCCACCTGACCACAACTTGGATGTCTTCAAGTCCAACGCTAACAAATTCCTAATGAACTGCCCCCTTAAGTAAACACTTCATCAAATCTCCACACTAACCTACTGTAATTGCAATAACCCTCATCCCTGAGTGGCTTCCGGGCCTTGATAAGTGGTGACCACCGTGTAAAAAAAAAAAAAAAAAAAATTCCGTACTGAAAAAATACATCTTAGTTTTGAATGTGGTAAGAAATTTGAGAAAATTTTTTTTTTTTTTTTTTGTATTTGATTGTGGTGAGGGTTTATAAAGACGTGTTAGTTTAAATTGTAAAATGTTTTATGTAATACCACTTTGAAAAAATATGTTTGAATTTTTTTTACGTGCAATTCCATATCATTGAGAAGGTGAATGTTCTTTATAAATGATTATTGCCATCATATTGTACCCAATGTCCATTTTACGTGCGCTCAGAAGTTTCCAGAAATTGACTTCAAAACCAGTTTATCTCTAGCCAAGTCTTCTCTTCCTCTCTTATCACTGCTCTCCATGTTTTTGTTGGCTTTTCCTTGCCACCTCAACTGTTCCACATTTACAAATCCAGGTAGTATCATCCAGTCTTATAATATGACCAAACTAACAAAGTCTCTTGCTCTGTGCATATCTCATTGTACTGTTCATTTAATCTTCATCTGAGGTCTGTTCCAGAGAAGGTTAAATCATACATAAAAAATAATTGAA
Source organism: Euprymna scolopes (assembly GCF_053919585.1). Classification (NCBI taxonomy): domain Eukaryota; kingdom Metazoa; phylum Mollusca; class Cephalopoda; order Sepiida; family Sepiolidae; genus Euprymna; species Euprymna scolopes. The sequence goes on along the minus strand of NC_136524.1, from coordinate 25,954,818 downwards.
CACTAGGTATAGCTGAAAAAGTGTAAGGTGTAAATTTAAGCTCGAAGGTGTAAAAAAGTGATTTGACGGTTAAACTCTTTCACGTGAGACCTTAAACATTTGATAAAATGTATTTTAACCTTGGGCCTAACCATTTAATAAATATCTTTGAACCTTAACCCTAAGACTTGATGAAATATATTTAAATCCTAAACCTAATCTTAATCCTAACCTAAAAAACTTGAAATAATATAAATTAACCCTAACCCTAAATACTTTATAAATATATTTGACCTCTTATGCTAAATACTTGATAAAATATTTGAACCCTAACCATAAGCACATAATAAAACGTATTTGAACCCTAACCGTTAACACTTGATAAAATTCATTTGAACTCTAACCCTAAGCAGCTAATAAAAAAAAAAAACATTTAAACCTTAACCCTTAACACTTGATAAGATATATTTGAACCCTAATCATAAGCACATAGTAAAAGATATTTTAACCCTAAGTAGCTAATAAAATATATTTGAACCCTAACCCTAAGTAGCTAATAAAATATATTTTAACCCTAACCCTAAACACTTGATAAAATATATTTAAATTGATTGATGAAAGATTTCTAAAGATCCTGTAGTGAATTATTACTTTACTGGAAAATCAATTTGTATTGGAGTTTCTCTATAACCTCTTCAAGAAACTGGTCTCCAATGGAGATGGGGGTAGAAAAACATTGAAGCAGTGGTTTTGGAGGATGGGGAGAATATGATTCTGATGACGTCAGAATTGCTTGGTGATGATCAATTGTTACTTGGTTTTGTTGTCATAGCAACAACAGCAACATGAAAATCAAAGGAAAAGAGTATGGTTTCTATTTTCTTTTTTTCTTTTTTAAAATAGCGGACAGTGAATGTAAGGGGAAGAGCAAATGAATAAAAAGAAAGGGTGAGGAAGGAGCTGTGTAAAGGAGAGTAATAAAAGGGGAAGGAAGAAGAGAAACAATAATAAGTGAGAGGAAACCTGTTTTGTTAGTGGGAGGGGAGACGTACAAAAATACAAAAAGATGCAGAAGAAGAAAGAAGAAAAACAAAAAACAAATCAATTTTTTCCGGTGTCTTATGCTTTAAAAAAACAAATTGCCTATAATAACCAACTTCAGCGTACATATTTTAATATTTATCTCCCTCTGACAGTGGGATCATGTGATACAAAGATCAAAAAGTGGTATTGAAGAGCCAACATCTTAGAGGAAAAACACTTTGGCTTGCAAAAAATGCCTGGCCAACCCTGTCGGCATTCCTTAATAGGAGCTCCTCAGGCGACTAGCAATAAACTAACCTTTTTTCAAAGAGTGAGAAGACGAAGCCTGGAACAACACAGGACCAGAGATATATCTCAGTCAACAGGAAATAAACCATCTTAACAATGACCTAGACTTTGTTTCTGTTTTTTTTTTTTTCTGCACTATAAAATATGAGCAATAATTGACCGCAAAATCACAAGGTTGTGATTAGTAGTTAATGTGTTATCCACTAAGCTATGTACATAACACTAAGCTATGAACATACAGCTTTAAATTAAAATTTCTCATCCTTAAAAATAGCACAGTAAATATTTTTAACACTTCTAACTGAATCCACTGTAAAAAATTTCCCCCACTCTTTATCTGTGCCTAAATCAAAACGTGGATTCCATGAACAAAGCTTCTTTCTTAGAACTGCACGCCTGTGGAACTCTGTTCCGTCTGCCTGCTTCCCACCTGACTACAACTTGGATGTCTTCAAGTCCAACGTTAACAAATTCCTAATGAACCGCCCCCTTAAGTAAACATTTCATCAAATCTCCACACTAACGTACTGTACTTGCAATAACTCTTATCCTTAAGTGGCTTCCGGGCCTTGATAACTGGTGACCACCGTGTAAAAAAAAAACAAAAAAAAAACTATCTATTAGTTACTATTAATATATTTAAGAGGTTAGTGTAGTTTGCTTGAAACATTGTATGTATAAAATATGGTAATTTAAAGAAGGCAATACAATACAGAGGTGTGACGAATCGATTTTTAGTGATTTTAATAGAAATTTTAATCATTATAAGGCTGATTTTGATCTCAGTAGTTCAAATTGAGTTGTCTTTTATTTAGTAACTATGATGAATGAAGACAATATTCTTGCTTGCTTATAAAATGTTATTTTCCTAGTTAAAGAAAAATGATCAATTTACATGCTTTTTGGTGTATGACATTTTTGTTATGTGACTGGTATGTACATCAATGACTTCTCTTTATTTTTTAAATTATTTTTAAAAAGTTAAGTCGAACTCTGGACTTGCTACAAATTGTTTCCTTTAGCCAGTTAAATCTAATCTAAACTAATAATTTACAAAAATTACTATGTTTGTGTGCCTGTTTGTCTGTATATCTCCATTTTTTTTTCAAACTACATCTCTTCTGAGACGAAAGGTGGAAGAGTGGCACAAAGCGGGTCAAATAATTGCACATTTTGTAGACCGTTTTTGTGGGTCTTTAACTGATAAAAATAGCTTCAAAAAGTCAAAATTGAAAAGAATTGAAACTTGGCAGGCATAAGTTAACTTAAAGTTCTCTTGCATTCACGAATATGTATAACGTTTATATGTTAAGGTTAGTTCGTTTTTAGCTATTTCTTATCCAACTGATGATAGCTCAAATGCTAACAACTCAAGCTGGAATGCTATAAGTTTCAATTCTAGCTGATGCCACCCAAGTAATATTTTTTTCTACTTTTGAAATCATTACTATGCACTGGGTACAATATAATATACAATAATTAATAAATTATCTATAACAATATATAAGAAATCTACATAAATTAAAATATCATATTTAAGCATATTTTATGACTGGGCAACGCCGAGTGATCCCCACTACTTAATTATGTAGCTAAACTTTGATTTAAATTAACCTTTATCATATTAATATTTAACCTTTAAGTTGATTTAAACTCCATTATTTCCCTTAATTATTCAGTGGTTTAAGACATCAGTTCATGATGTTCAAAAACCTTTTTGATTGTATTCTGTTATATCTTTAAGATTCAAAAATATAAGTTACCCATCAATTCAGTATCAAACCTATATCTTCTTAATACTGCTAATTGACCATTAATTTGGTTTAAACTCCCCCCTTGTGCTGCTGAAGAGATTATCGTTAAATAAAATTGATATAATCTCTGAAATGAACGTACAGTATTCCTTGTTATATATATATATATATATATATATATATATATATATATATATATACATATACACATATATATATATATATATATATATATATATATGTGTAAAGAGCATTCTGTATTTGTTTCAAAATACAGTTAAATTTGAAAATGTTTTTCAAACGCAAAAATAACTGTTGGCATTCAAGGAATAAATGTCTCTTCCCAAAACGTCTTATATCCTTTGGATTTTTGTTCTCATTTAATAAATATTGACGTTGGAATTAAGAATGTTAGACAGTTAAATTTAGTTACTGTTTGATCTTTCTTTTATATGTATACTAGCCGGGGTACCCGGCATTGCCCGGGTGTTTGGAGGTGTTTGTGCTTTTGGGTAAATCAAAACAAAAGAATAATAAAAAAAAAAATCGTTGCCCGGGTGTTTGTGTTGGGGGTGGAGGGTTAAAAGAAGTTTTGGTGGGTAAATGGGAAGGATCAAACCCGAAGCCTTGAGGCGAAGTTGAAAAATAAGTGAAAAAAAAACGTGCAACGTTAACCGCTTGGCCAGCAAGAAATAGTAATGGAAACAAGTTTGAATTTATTTAAGTATTAAGAATTGGCAGGTGCCCAAACATAATGACTTAATGAGGTCAAGTTAACTTTCACTGTGGGGCAGTTTTTATTTACTATGGGGCAGTTTTTTTGGGGTGTTTTTGTTAACTTATATGGAACGTCTCCTCAAAAACTTGTTTACATTAGACTTGAAGACAACCATATTGTAGTCATTTGGAAATCAGGAAACTGGAAGACAATTCTATAGGCGTTCAGTTCTAAGAAAGAAGCTTTGTTCATGGAATCTCCACTTAGGTTTAGGCACAGATATAAGAGTGGGGGAAATTGTTGATAGTCTTTTCTGCTATACAGGTGTTTCTTGTGAAAACTTGGCAAGGGGGGGGGTCATAGATTGGAGTTCAGTCGAGCACTTGCCATGAAAATAACGATAAAGCAGAGACAAACTCGCAACATCTCTTCTGTGAAAAAAAGGTTGCAGGGAAGAGAAAAGGACATCCCCTACGAGGCTACAAAGTCTATTTTGAACTCTCTCAAGGCAGGATAAATTCTTTCTAGCAGCTCCTGCCCAGATGTAGCAACAGTACTCCATCTTTGGACGAACCTGGCTCTTATATAGATAGAGAACTGCATCAGCAGTGAGATATCTACTGGATCGATAGAAGGATCCCACCATTTTTCCAGCGGCCGTGGCAACGGATTTAATGTATGTGTTCCATTTAAGATCAGGAGTAAAGGTCAAGCCCAGAAGCTTGTCAAAACATGAGGCCTCCCCAAGCTGAGAGCCATTCATTTCAATTGATGCCGGATGGGAATCAGAGCATTGATGATGTATTGTGTGTATGTGCATATACTATATATATAGTAAAACTGGTAATTAGTAAAAACCTGAAGAGAGTACTCAGTACTATTGCAGAGCAAATATGGGTTTTATTTTTTTTATTACCGTTTTATCTGTTTGGTTACATATGTTTCAGCTGTTGGACCATGTTTAGGATCCAACAGCCTTGTCAGACCTTACAGAAATGGTTGTTAGTATTTGGAAGAAGTGTTTTAGAAGAAGTACGAGAGAGAAAAAAAGAGGTATCAATAATATTTAAGTTTTGAAGGTTAAAATACATTAGATTGTAGTGTGTGGGTGTGTGTGTGGTAGGTAGCATATTCAGGTAGGCGTAGGTGGAGATATATGGATATAGGGAGGGGGGGAGGAATTTTAATTTTTAGGTTTTAAAATTTTGACTGCTTTTCGGTTGTTTAGCCAGGTATATGAAATAATGAGAGAGAGAGAAAGGGTTTGTGTAAGTGTCATGTGTTTGACAAGTAAAAGCCAACTTCTTCATTTCAGTTGACAATGAGTTGTTTTTAGGTAGTTATGGGTTAATATATACGCCAACACACATGCAAATATGCATACATACAGACACATACATATGTACATTTCTATACATCTACATACAGACACATATGCACATACACATATATATAAACAATGTATATGCAGACATACATGCATCTATATGCAAACATACACACAACTCCTATACACATATACATACATATATATACACACACATACCTACATATATAACTATACGTGAAGATATAGATCTCTAGTAAGAAGTAGATGTACATATACATACATCCCTATACACATATATACAATTATATAGATATACATATTCATAAAAATATATATATACAGACATATATATATATATATATATATATATATATACATATATATACATATAGACATGTGTATATATATATATATATATATATATGTATGTATATATATACTAAGTAAATAAAGTAAAGTTAGGATAAATAAATAAAATATAAATAAGCGGGTGTAGTTAATAATGCGAGGTTAGGTAGACGTATTGTAAGGTATGTTCAGAACACATGTTGTTGATTTGATATTTAGGGGTCTGTATTGAATTGCTTTGATTATTGGATGAGGATTTCGTTATAGTGTCCAGAAAAAAAAATTAAAAGCGGGTTTAAAGGTTAAATATTATGAGAGTGGTGCTTAAGTTATAATGAGTCAAGGGTTCTTGTAGTTCCGTTAACTTCATATATATATGGGGTGTGGTCCTAACATGGTGCTTTGGGCAGTGGTTATGCTTAACTTTTTTTTTCAGTGTCAGATGTATTGTGGATATAGGCATATACATACATACAAACACATACATGCATATAAACTCAGATATGGCTATACCTGTATACATACATTCACCCATGCATACACATAGATATACATATATATACAGGCACTAACACCTAGATGCACGCATACACATACATGTGCACATTGATATAGATATACAAATATATATCCATGTATATACACATGACCCATGAGTACATACATCCATACATGCGCACATAGAAACATATACATAAACACATATAAGGATATACACATAGACCCAATCATGCCCACACATACATATGCATATGAAGATGCATGTACGGATCTCCAGTAAGATGTAGATGTACATATACATACATACATACACATGCACCCATATCTACATATATAAAATTATATAAATATACATATTCATAAAAATATCAATATATATATATATATATATATATATATATATATATATATGTGTGTGTGTGTGTATGTGTATACTTATACTAAGTAAGTAAAGTTAAGTTAGGATAAACAAATAAAGGATAAATAAATAAGCGGGTGTAGTTAATAATGCAAGGTTAGGTAGACATATCGTAAGATATGTTCAAAATACATGTTGTTGGTTTGATATTTAGGGGTTTGTATTGATTTGCTTTGCTTATTGGGTAGGGATTAAGTTATAGTGTCTAGAAAAAAAAATTATAGGGATCTAGATAAAAGTAAGGATGAAAATAGAGATAGAATAAATTAATCCCTATATCCATATATCTCCACTCACACCTACCTGAATATGCTACCTCCCCACACACACTACAATCTAATGTATTTTAACCTTCAAAACTTAAATATTGTCGATAACTGTCCCCCTCCCCCTTATTATCTCTTACCCCCCCTTTTTTTTTGTCGTATTTCCTCTAAAACACTTCTTCCAAATACTAACAACCATTTCTGTAAGGTCTGACGAGGCTGTTGGTCCTAAACATGGTTAAACATCCAAAACATATGTAACCAAACAGATAAAACGGTAATAAAAAAAAATAAAACGTATATATATATATATAAGGTTTGTGGGAGAGAATCCCAGCAAATTGCTTGATTAATTAATAACTAAGAGCATAATACGTATTTATTTATATACATGTTACAGAAGATCAAGACAACATTGGTACTGTTGGCTTCAAATCCAAACAAAATGGACCTATAGTTGGTTGCCTATATCGGATCCTGCTTCAGCCTTTGTATATATCATATATCTGTTTCCCTGATAGATGATATTTTCTAAGAGAATCCAACATAGACAACCCTCTTTGGATTTGAAATCAACAGTATTGATGTTGTTCTTATCTTCTGTAACATATACATGTATATCTATACTCTCTACTATTATATAAAAGGAACTGTGTCTGTGCATGTGTAAGTTTGTTCCCCATGGACTCTAAAACAGCTGGGCTGATTTTTATGAAATTTCACACAAATGTTCTTTATGTACCTGGCAATGTTCTTAGATAGTTTTTTTTTTATCAGACTGTTTTCGATAAATATTGATAATCAAAATAATCCAATGAAAAAAAGGAACAGGCGATTTTGGCCAAAGTTAACACCTTATACAGCCTAACATCATAAGTGCATTTGAGAAGTTTTATTACCACACAAGCAGAAAGGCCCCGCATATAAAATCAACCGTCTGTAATATGACGGGTGTATTCGAAAGGAATGTAATTGTTTAAAGTACAATTGAACAAGGATACTTGAGTTTTTCATTTTAAACTTTAATTCAAGGCATTATATATAAAAACAATATATTTTGGACTAAGTGACTGTAGAGAAACATGTGAAGTTACCTCCTGGTGCACCACGATGGGTCCCCAACTAGAGCAGGCAATCAATTTATTTGATTTAAACATGGGCGTTTCACTGGTTTTGATGGCAATAAAAATATGAGTGTGAAACATTCGTTGATCTTTATTTAATTGTCTGATATCTCTGCTAGTATATATATATATATAGAGAGAGAGAGAGAGAGAGTTGAGAGGACATTTTCGATTACTTTGAACATGCTACAAATAAAAAAATCAAAAAAATCTTATAACATTATCTTTTCAAATTGGATCAACAATGGAATGTATCGCTTTTTCAGTTAAGAGCAGTTATCGTGAGTAGAACGTGTTTTTTCATTACTATTAAAATGTTGCGGATAATAAACAATTTATATATGTGTATGTATATATATATATATATATATATATATATATATATATGGGCATGCGGGTATGAGTAATACTTCAGGCAGATGAATGCCACTGCCTTACACATTTCCAGGTCACCCTTTGGCAAGGTGTAGCACCTGTTAGCCTCCCTTTGATGTTCTGAAGGGTAACCATACTGCAGGAACTAGAAATACCAGATTGAAATCTAGAGAAAGATAATCTTTTCTTGATGAGGGTAGATGGACCTCTCTGAGTCTTGGCTGACAATGCATCTAGTGTTGATGGCATATCTTCACCTGCGGCTGATACAGTTACCATTTAGCTTGCTCCTGCTTGTTATGGATTATAACTGTTGAAGCTCAGAAGGTTATATTATGTGTAGTACAAGCACATATTGCCATCTTTCATGTACGAATATCGCTTCAAAAGTTCTGTGACGACGGATGCATAAACGTATACAGACCTAACAAGTTGGAGGTATATAGTTACAAATCCACACATGGGTGACTTAAAGCTTATCTTAACATTATTGCTAGTTTTATTAGACAGGAACTAGCTTAAGTGGAGATTTTGGAAACTGAGCAGCCCTTTTTATGGATAATGCTGTTCATCTGATGCATGGAAAGGGTCTAGAAAAGGTGACCTAAACATTATCTGTTCAATCTGAAGCTGATCGCTACCTGCAGCTGATGATGGCTGTTCACACTTGCAAAGAATTTGTAGAAAAAAATAAAGTTTAAGCAAAAGAAAGAGGTTAAAATAGAAATGGTGATTGTCAAAAGTCAAATGTGTTGGACTGGACACTTAGTGAGGATGAGAGAGGGAAGCTTATCAAAACAACAGCTTTATGGTGACCTTTTCATAAGAAAGAGACCGCAGCATAAACCTACAAAAAGGTTTAAGGACGCACTAAAGAATAACCTTAAGCTGATGGAAATTGATGTGAATAACTGGGAAGTTTAAACGGTTGAAGAGAAATAATCAGAGAAAGATGCAAAAGTTTGACGAAAAGTATGTTAAGCACGCAATATTAAAACATGCTCTTAGAAAGTAGGATGAATCCGCAATGCCTGCCAATTTTTAACAAGAACTGAAATGCACAGTCTGTGGTAGATTTTGTCTGTCTAAATCTGGTTTGGTGAACCATGTGAAGTGATATAATGTTAGACAAAACCAACAATTTTATGAGGATGTGCTGCTACTCAGACCATGGCAAGTATTGTTGATTGGTCTGTAAATCAGCAAGCAGTTTTTATACCCACAGATGGTAGTGTTTCATGCTTATGGAATCATCAGTATAGGAAGTGATAAGTACTGTTCAGGAGATTCAAACCCAATCAAAAAGTCACCATCACAAAGTTACTCTTGACTTCGCAGGCTGTTATTCTATCTCCAGTTCACAAGAAATTAACACAGGAATCACTGGTTTTTTGTATCACAATAACCAAAGGAAAGAATCAGTTCACAATCATGATTTTTTGGTTTTCAGTTTCTTATATAAAATATTTATACACATGGATGATGCTTCATAAAATGTGACCAATTATTTTTGTTCGGGTATGTTTTACTGTCCACTGTACTTCGAAAAAGTGGTAAAAAAATCAAAGCTATAATAAATAAATGTTACCAAAGGCAAGATAAGTTACTCTTCTACCCAATTGGGTAGGTTTTAGTGTTTTTACTATAATGTAAAATGTTTAACTGGCTTAAAACACAAGCAAGTTCAAAGGGTACACGACCACAAGAAAAAAAAATGACCACATACCAAATTCATTGTAGCCACATTTTCTTGTAGTTGCGTACCCTTTGAACTTGCTTGTTTTTCGAGCCGATTAAAAATTTTACATTTTAGTAAAAACACTAAAAACCTACCCAGGTAAGTAGAAGAGTAATTTATCTTGCCTTTGGTAACATTTATTTGTTATATATTTGATTTTTTTTCACCACTTTTTTGGAGGACTGTGGACAGTAAAACATATCCCTTTATTGTATATACATATTTTTTCTTTTTTGTAGGCATTTGGGTTCACAGCTGGCAGAACTCGAAAAGATCATCGACATGATGCTACGGGCTGACCTTGTCAAGTATGTTACAGCAGAATTGAATCGACCCATAACAGATCTCCAAGCATTAGCTGATGAGGTAAGAAATGGAAACTGCAGTCTCTTCTATTTCTATGTATATATTTGTATCAATAACATATATCAAATACATAATAATAACTTTAAATTCTCAGACTGTTTGAAAAGATACAAGTTGTTAAAAAATACCAAATTATTTTTAAAATCCTTTAAAATCTATATATAAAAGTGACCTTGTCTGTTTGTGTGCAGAGCGGTTGCTACCAAACTAATCTGTCAATTTTTGGTCTATAAACCAAATTTGATTTGGTGTGTAGCCAATAAGAATAGCTGTGCAGAGTTAAAAATTGGAAAAAACATAAAACTTGGCAGGCATAAGTGGACTAAACGTGTTACTTCTACGCATGCGCAAATATACATTTATATGCTAAACTCGGTTTATTTTTTTAAACTTTACTTATCCATCTGTTGTTAGCTGGAGCACTAAATGTTTTAATTTTGATTCTGGCTGATGGCACCCAAGTCATTTTTTATTTTTTTAAACTTTGGAAATCAGTACTATACATTGCGTACAATAACTAATAGAAAATTAGCTCTATAGTAATGAATATAAGAAGTTGCATAAATTAAAACATTATATTCAAACATATTTTACAACCGTGCAACTCCAGGCATCCTGCTAGTTCTTTTATATAATTAACCTTAATCTTTACTAACAGTCTTGGATGAATCGTGACACAATATTTTAGTCAAAGCAAAAATCGATTCATCAGCAAAACAATTGTAGTTTATTTCATCAATTTTGAAGGTTACATTGCATGGAGAATTTTTTACCTTTACATAAAGCCCATCATCTTCTTTGTCGGCAGAAACAGCTATTCATTTTGTTGAGAAGTTGTTTGTAGATTGCTCAGTGGAGGGTGATGTCTATCAACAGTGTTTGCAGCAGCCATCATCGCTGTGATGTTTTAATAGAAAGAAACAGCGTTGTTCGCATTTTCCTTTTTTGGTTGTGATACTACCAATGGCTGCATTCCTCTCTTCCCTTTTAGCTGTAATAATGGATAACAGTTAAAGTTATATGAGGTTGGTCCACAAATAATGTCGTTTTTTATCAGATATATATGCGTCAAAAAACTACATTTTTGCACCAATCTAATATATATATTGTCATTGAACAAAATTATTGTTGGCATACATATATATATATATATATATATATATATATATATATATATATATATATATATATAGGCAGCATTTTTCATTCAAGCAAATATTATTAAATGCAATGGAGGCACTTTGCTTTATGATTCTTTTTTTGTTTTAATTTTTCGATTTTCCGTATAATCTTTTTTGTATCAAAATCAAAAATATTAATAAAAGTTCCATAATTGTTGCTGTCAGGAGCACTTTCGATTTGTCCACGAATCATCTTCAGGTGTTGAAGTAAAAGTGAGGCAGGGCGAAAATGAGAATTAAAAGTGAAAACTAAAACACAAAGTAAACGGCATTAGGCGATGATAAGCTTAAATATATAGAGTTGATGAAAGCCATTCAAAAATATAGGTAGATTAAAAATTCGAGTATTAAAATCAATTAATTTTTTAATATTATTTTCATGTTGTATAATTTTTATGTTGTTAACAAGGACCTTTCTAAGATTGGAGGAGGACAGTTATGTTCTTTTACCAAATGTTTATATATAGCACTAGTATTATTTAGATGCATGGTTATTCGCCGGGACAATGGTGTCGTTGTATGCCCAATGTATTTAATATTTTTGACTTTGAGTTAAAAAAAACATTATATGGAAAATCGAAAAATTAAAAAATAGAAATATAAAGCAAAGTGTTTCTGTTGCATTTAATATTTGCTTGAATATATATATATATATATATGCCAACAATATTTTTGTTCAATGACGATATCGTACTTTTGATATTTTATTCTTTTACAGCATTGTAAAGTTAAATAGTTAAATATTTTCATCACCCGCTCCTTAGAAAAGTTAGACGAAGCCAGAGACCTGAAAAGGGCGGCCAAATCCTATCAGTTCACCAGAAAAGCTTTGTTACAGCATTTGTAATGTCCCACATCTGACTTTCTGTCCATAACATCATACATTGAGATGACACCCTAGTGCTAATCTCTAAACTATTTAATGCAAGTAGTTGGCTCATTAGATAGTGATATCCCTCAGCAGTAGTAACAATAGCCATCATTGCTGTGATGCGTGAATAGAAAGAAACAGAACTGTTTGCATTTTCTTTCTCTGGTGATGATGATAGCAGCAGTCATATTTCTCTCTTCCCTTCTAGCTACAATAATGGACAAAAGTTAAACTTAAAAAAATAAAAGGCCAACAAAAACTCTACTTTTGCTCAGAGTAAGTTTTATACATACCAATCAGGGATGCATCCTTCACAATCAGCCCATCTTTTGGCTCTGTCCTGTTGGGCTAAGGTATTTGTCTTAGATAGTTTTAGAAGTTCTAACACCCCCCCCCCCATAGGTTTTGTTTTTTCTTTAAAAAATGGATCGGTTTATAGCTAATTGCCACATGCCATCCTTACCGAGGAATGATAACAATGTTCCTCAAGCATTTTCTAAGACAGATTGTCTTTGTTGACAGAAACAGCTATTCATTTCATTGACAAATTGTAAGTAGACTGCTCAGTAGATGGTGATATCTCTCAGTACTTACAGTAGGCATCATTGTGTTAATAGAAAGAAACAGGACTGTTTGCATTTACTTTCTCTGTTGTAACGATAGCAGCAACAACAGAAGCAGCTGTATTGCTCTCTTTTCTTGTAGTTGTAATAATGGATAAAAGTTAAAATTAAAAAAAAAAAAAAATAAGATGCCAACAAAAACTATAGTTTACCTAGAATAAATTTTATACTAGTCATGGATACATCCTCGACCATCAGTCCAACATTTAAAGGCCTTAGCTATATCAAGGGCTACTGCCCTAACCTCGTCCAGTGTGTGGCACATATGTTCAGAGTTTACAGTATTAACAGTTTACAGTAGAATGTATGTATGTGTGTGTGCAGTCAGCACCAACCCTATTCAGGGTTTAATCGGCTTCCTCCGAAGGAGAAAGTTTCATGGGAGTATAAAATTCACAAGCAGTCCCCAGTCACATGTATATCTCTATTAGGGGAGATGACGACGTTAGGTTTTTGCAACTTTTAGCAGGGAGGTGTCGACGTCCTCCTACATACAGCACTTGGACTTTCCAAATTGGTCACCCATTTTAGTAATGACCAGGCTCAATGTTGCTTAACTTCGGTGATCTGATGGGAACCGGTGTGTCAACGTGATTATGCCATATATTATCTGCAATAGAATGAGCTTGCTTAAATCTATAATGTTGGTCAAAAAGAAGTTTAGTATTTATGAGGTGGTGAACTAGTCCTTGATTGAGTTTCTAGCGAAGATAGGAAAGAAGCTAATAGGGCGATAATTGAGTGGGTCGGCTCTTTCATCCAGAATTCTTGAATACTGATGCAACACCAGTAATTTTCCAGCAGTCATTTTTATCTTTGTTGTTATATTCACAATATTTTTTACCTTCTTCAGATGTACATTGAACTCAAGGAACCTATGGAACTATTTATTTAATCTACAAGTATAGATTGACCTCTAAATATGATAGTCACATCCCCATTTAGAGGAACGATTAACCATTTAAAAAATTTTATTTTTATAGTCCATTGTGTTTTTAAACTTTCAAAAGCTGTAGTCTACTGCCTAGCTGAATGGGTAATAAACACTTATAGTAAGGTGTCTTTAATTCTCTACATTATCATTTCACATGAATCTGTATTGTTGGCATTGGTTTCCCCGATATTTTTGTAGTCTGAATTCTTTCTAAAAAGACATTGGAGGATGACGGGAGGGACCACATGAAGGTTGCCAACATCTTAAGTGAAAGTGATTTTTGTTGAATGAACTGGATTCGAACTTGAGACACTCAGATCGTCAGTCCGTGTCGTTAACCACTGCACTACTGTCACCTCCCTGTTCTCTAAAGAGAATCAGTTATCTAGGATTCCAGGAAAGGGACCACAGCTGCTGGAAACTGAATGTGACAAAAAAGTGAGCAAGCATTATAAAAAATGTTGTTTTTTTATTCTTCGCATTTTGGAAAACATAAATACGAATTTCTGACACTTGGCAGGCACATATCTTCTTAATCTGATAAAATATCAACAACTGCCTCTCTCTTCTGACGACAAAATGAGAGAAAAGAAAATTTCAACAAAAAAAAAAAGAGAAAAAGAACAAGAATCTCTCCCTCATATATTATATATATATAAGAGCAAACAGTTAATAAAACATGTTAAAAAACACTTTGAAAAAGTTTCAGATTAAATATGTTTTTAACTCTTTTTCAAAGTGTTTTTTAACATGTTTTATTAACTGTTTGCTCCTATTATAAGCTCTATCTCCTATCTGGTTTTATCGAGCTTTTACATTTTTATAAATATTAATTCTTTAATATTTACAATATACTTTAGTTTTACCATCTTGGATCATTTTGGTAAATTTAATTGTAATTTTTATTTTATATATATATATATATATATATATATATATATATAAAATAATATTTTGATATATTCCAGTGACCAAAATTTTATTTACATTATCCATCATTTTAAAAAATGTTTGGTACAATTACAGCACTTTTTCATTCTCTCTCTCTCTCTCTCTATAAACTGCGTCAATCGCTTTATTGGAGATTATTAAAATATCAATATTTCACTAAATATACGTCACAACAAAATGAAAATTATATCATCAAATGACTGCTTTAAGGTTAGTCATTACCCCAAATTTTATTCAAATTCATGTGATATTCACAAAGTTATGACATTTTATTCTTTATCGTGGAATTTTTACTGTCCATCGCTTTATTGCAGGTCTCTTAAAATGTTGTTTTAGGACAAAAATACAATGTCTTATCGTGCAAACTTTATTTTTTATTGTATTTTTCTGTCAAAGAATAATGAGAAAAAAAACATCCTTAAATAAATGAATTATTTATTGACATATCCACCATTTTTTTTAAATAACTTAAAGCAACCTTTTGTCCCCTGGGGAAATCGTTTGATCTCAAAAAGGAGGTATGGCTCATATGGCTCTAGTAACATCAACTATGTTCCTCCATAAGGCATCCTTTGAAGTAAATTGCTCTCCTCCCTCATAAATTCCTCTTTTTAATATTGACCAGAGATATTCAATGGGGTTAAGGTCTGGAGAACACGGTTGTCAGCTCATAAGGGTTTCTCCAAAGAAGCCCATAGATTCAAGGAAGGCTACAGTTGCCCTAACAGAATGGGATGGTGCATTGTCATGCATAAAAATCATCTGAAAGCGATGTGACAATGGTAGGTCATCTAGCCATGGTGACAAATGTTCATTCCAAATAGCCGTGTATGCATTGATGGTAAGTTTTACACCCTCTGGAACTCGGAATGGTCCAACCAACTTATCCCTAATGATTCCTACCCAAAACATGATGACTCCACCTCCTCACTGACGATGAACTTTGGCTCATCCATCCAAACCAACGAGAGTAGCACGGGTCTCTTCTGTAAATAGGACATGTTGGAAATCGATTTTCATGTAATTCTGTGCCCAAGCCTTTCAGTGTTCCCTATGTTGTTTGCTCAATGGAGGCCTTGGAATAGTTTTGATGTTCCTTGCCATCTCATTCAACATATTACATCGGACCTGTCTGGATCTTGGAATGATTCCAGCTCTTGCAAAAATGGAACGATTAGTGCTGTTTGGGTTTCGGTTGACTTCCCTACGAATTTTCGGAATATCACGATGTGAAAGGTTTCTTCTGGTGCCCTTATCCTTTCTGGATTTGGTGTTGGTGTTGTTCACGAATGAAGCCAAAGTTCTTAAACACCTTTCCAGCTCCATAACTACGTTTTTGGTGAACAATCTTTTCCTTTTCAATAACCATTAATCGCTTTTTTTTTTTGGCATTTTGAAAGACCTACAATAAAGCGATGGACAGCATAAATTACTTGATAATAAATAAAATGTAATAACTTTGTGAATATCGTATGGATTTGAATAAAATTTTGGGAAATAACTAACCTTGAAACAGTCATTTGATGATACAATTTTCATTTTTTTGTATGACGTATATTTACTAATCTGCAATAAAGCAATTGACACAGTTTATTTTTATATATATATATATATATATATATATATATATATATATATAAATCCTTGGCTTGGGAGAGGTGCTAGTCTAGGGACACTGATGAGTTGTGATACAACGAAACAGGGCTGTATGTCGATAACTAAAATATATATATATATATATATATATATATAGGGAGAGAGAGAGAGAGAGAGAGAGAGAGAGAGATAATGAAATGTATACTTTTTAAGTTCTTGTCCAGAATTCTCCCTGTAATAAAAAATAAAAATAAAGAAAAATCTGTATGAGGTATATACTTGTGATAAAATGAAAATATCGTATTCCAAAATATGAGGTAAATTTATCACCTATCAATTATTATTTTTTTTTTTTTTTCAAAATTACAGCAAGACTACTTTTCTCTTACTCTTAAAAATTATTTTCCTGTTTAGAAGTAAAAAAGAAACTACTTGATCAATTTACATGATTTTTTGAATATGATATTTTCATTTTGTCCCGGAGATACATATACAGATTTAAAAAAAAAAAAAAAAAAAAAAGATTAATATAGAATGAAAATCATTTTTGTTATGCATTTCACTAAAAATATTGAACCTTTCAACTTTGTGCATAAATAATTTTTTTTAATTTATTTATTCATTTTTTTTTTTTTTTTAAATTACATCTATACAAGCATAGGAAATTTCTTCAGCTAGGAAATTTACATCAAAAGTCTTTTTTTTGTTTGTTTTTTGTTTTTTTTTTGCCTTCAGACAGCAGCTTTGTCCGTATCTCCACAGGTGGGTTCCTATTTAATTTTCCACCTTCTTCAGCACTTAAGAAGATTCTCGTTATCCTCAAATGCTACCTCCTGACCCCCTCCTGGCATCATGCATCATCAGTGTTATTTTTATCCGCCATCAATTTTTTACTTTGTCTTTGATTATTATCATTACTACTACCAATTACGTTTATGATAAGTAGTAGGTTGCCTGTACCGGAAAAAAATTTCTGTATACTTTTTGCACTGCTTTCCAATATACCAATACAACTTTTATAATTAAAGTCACTTTGAAAAAGAAAATAGTTATGAGCTTGTTTTTAAAAAAAAAAAAAATACTAATACTTCATGTTAGCTGCTGCTGATGCTTGCTATGATGCCGCTTCGCGAACAGATAGATATAAATAGTAACATATTTTGCCTCTAGAAATTGCATCTACATCTTCAAAATAGAGAATTTACTAAGTTAAACAATGAATTTTCTTTTGTATCTTTTTGGACGAATTATATCTACTTGGAAAGTATGCTAGAAAAACATAAAAGTGACCCGTTGAGTCACCCATTTTACTCAAGCTAGATTATTTACACATAGCAACGAAAATGTATTTTGCTTCTACAATAAAAGATTTATGTTTTGTAAAGTTTATGAATCATAAACAAATTCCTGTTGTTTATGCAAAGTCTTTATCCCAATTTGATTGAAAAAAAAAAATGCTATTATCTCCTTTGCATTACCAATAATATTAATACTTCAGGTTAGCTGCTGCTTGGCATGTTGTAGCTTTTTAAACTGATAGGTACAGTGCAACATAAGTAAAAATATTTAAACAGAAAATTTACTGCAAGGACCTGTGGTGCAACTGATATAAATACTAAATAATAATCTGTAATATCAAAAGCAGTTGTCTGTGTATGTTTGTATGTTCGGCTAAAACTCAAAAATTGCAAAATGAGTACCCACAAAGTTAGTATTTTCTTTGTGGGTATGCCCCGGATGAATAATTTACAATTTAGAAAAAGCTATTCCTTCTATGACCTTAAGCCGGTACAGATTTTTGTTGGTTATACAACCAGACTATGTATTAACTAAAGGGAAGTAACTCTGATTTTTTTAATCAAGAGTTAATTCCCTTATCTTGATACATTCCTGGAAGAATCTATAAAAGTGTGTGTGTGTGTTTGTGTGTATCCAAAGAGAGGAATGGGCTGGGTAGAAAAGAGAAGCAAGGGAAAATGGGTGAGGGGGAAAAATAGATTGAAGTTTTAATAGAAATATGTTACATTCTGCCATGTTAACACCAGGTAGCTAGTTAGTTCTAAGTGACTCATCTAGAGGTTCAGTCCTCAGTAACGGTGATACTAAGATTCTAATTATAGATAAGACTTCTACCTGGTCATGGTTTATGAAAAAAATAAAAAGCTAATCATGTGGATTAATTAAAGAGTTTCATTCAAAGTTTTATACAAGATTCCCAAGTTTAGAAAGATGCACTTAACAAAGGTCAAAGGTAACATGCACCTAAAATTTTGTGAGAATGAGATCCAGATGAGAACAGTAGTCCAAATAATTCAAATAATACAGAAAATTTGCTCTACTTGAGTGAAAAGGAATTGCATTCCCACTTGATTCAACTTTCATAAATATATATTTATCATATAAATTCAAATAAATAACTTTTATTTTTAAATTAAAAAAACAACTTTTATTTTTATAATTTCATAAACATATATTTAATCTTTAAAATTAAAAAAAAAAAATCAAAACTTATGTTTATGAAATTATAAAAATAAATTAAAAAAATTTTAAATAAAATAAAATTAAAAAAAAAAATTTTGTTATTACAAGTGCAAATAAAGACTAATTGTGTTATTTTTATCCGTATAATTTTGTTAATTTGTATTGTATACTTTCCAATAATGTACTTTTTTGTATATTTTATTTCAATAAATCGCTTCACAATAGAAATACTGAAAAACAATAAAAGTTAAGGAATTGATTTGCCTTATCATCACTTCCGGTAGCGTTATGCCAAAAGTTAGGAAGTATGTTAGCTGTCCACACATGCAGTATCACCCTCCACCTCTTTTTTTAAAAGACAAATTGCCTGATCTCCAAAATTGCAATGCAAAAAAAAAAAAAAAAAAAATTACTATTTTAATTTCATTGCTGTTGTTTTTAACATGAAATTCCAATTAAAATATATTTTTTTGCTCTTCAAGATAGGAGCAAAGTGTAATCTCTGTTCTGTCCAAACATGCTACATAGTGGTGTTGTGTCCCATTTGCACTGAATATCCATAGAATGGGAATCTATCACAAACTCCTACAAGGCTTTTAGAGATAGATCCCAATAACCAGATATATTCTGAAACTACTAACCAGAATACTTATCTAAGGATGTTTCAGTTTGAATTAGTGTGATACAAAAGATAGTCTCCTGCTACTGTTCTAGAAAACTATTTGCACCTGACAGTATCCTATATTTCTACAAAACCACTATTCACCCATGCATGGAGCATTCATGCCACATTTGAGCTGGTACTCCAACTACTAGCCTCTCCCTATTAGATACTGTCCAAAAAAGATTCTCCATTGTAATAGATCCTGCACTATCTGCCAAGCTCCAACCTCTGCCCTATCACCACAATGTTGCATCCCTGTGCTTGTTTTCCAAGTATTTTAATGGAATGTGTTCTGATGAACTTCCAACATTGGTGCTCCCTTGGTATAAATACTCCCAACCAACCCAACAAGCAACTAAATCCCACCCATCCCTTCACTGTAGAAGTCCCCAAATGTCAAAAAGCTTTCTACTCTAATAGTTTCTTCCCTCAAATTGTTTGTCTTTGGAATTCCCTCCCTGTTTTCTACTTCCCTGGCTGTACTAACATACAGGAATTTAGATGCCACACGAGCAGATATCTCGCTGCTCAACTCCCTGCATTGGATATCTCTGTAGAGTGTTATTTGTCTCTCTCCAACAGTGGGACGATGTGATGCAATGGTTAGAAAGTGCGATTAAAGAGCCAGTGCTCCAGAGTAGGAGGAGCATCATGTCCTGCAAAATATGCTTGAGTATCTCCTGTTGGCATTTCCTGGTAGAGGTGCCTCAGGCACTTAGCAATAGACTGGCTCTTTCTCAAAGCCTGAGAGGATGGACATCCTAGAATTGCATGGAACTAGCAACATATCACAGTCAACAGGGAAGATGTAATTTTAGAAATGGTCAAGACTTATGTTCTCCAATTCATAATAGCAAACATGGGAAAAGATCAACATAATGTGTCTCTCTGACTGATTGATCACTAGGCCTATGACAAGAGAATATTCTTGTCATTATTTTAACTCTCGAGTATATATCAGTTAATATCTTATATGATTTCATATAGAGTGATATGGTTCTCGATTGATTAACTGTTTCTAAATGTGTCGGATATATACTCGAGAGTCAAAACAATGATAAGAATATTCTGTTGTCATAGCCCTATTGATCACAAACGATTTGTCAGTGTTTAAATAACTAAATAAGACCATCTGCTAATTCCAAACTGCATGCCTACACCCTGGAGCATGCACTCTCCCAAATAATGCGCAAACTCCGAATCCACCCAGAATGTCATCTGTGTCTTCCCTATTGCTTGATTCATCTTATTTGTTCGCATCAAAATTTTATGAACATCGGATTCATCACAATCATCCAGTTTATTTTATTACTTATGAACTCTAACTTCATTGTTATATATATATATGTGTGCGTGTATATATATATATATATATATATATATATATATATATATATATATATATATAACATCTAAATGAATAAATGCAAAAGTTGAACCCACTTTTCACACTAACGGTAAAAGCTAAAAGCTTTATTTCAAGTAAATTTAACTTTCGTGTGTAATGAATTTTTATTATTTTTTTTTTTTTTTTTTTATTCACCTTCACCTCAAACAAGGATTATTGCCACTTGGACGTAAGGGGCTACTAATTGGGACCATGCCTAAGAAAGATTAAGAAGTTGGTTTGCGTTGCATTTGAACTTCTGCATATCAGTATAGTTTGGGAAGCAGGTATCAGGAAGCGAATTACAAAGTTTAGCCAGTCTACGAAAGAAGCTATTGGAGTAGAAAGCTTTCTGACATTTAGGGACCTCAACAGTGAAAGGGTGTGATTTTGTTGCCAAGCGGGTTTGTCGGAAATATGTACATCGATGAGGCACAAGTGCATTGAGTTCATTAGAGCACATTCCATTAAAATACTTGTAAAACAGGCACAAGGGTGCAACATTGCAGCGATGAAACAGGGTTGGAGTCTAGTTGACAAAGTGGGACCTATTAGATTGGAGACCCTTTTTTGGATCCTATCCAACAGGGAGAGACTAGTGGTAGATGCTCCAGCCCAAATGTGGCATCAATACTCCATGGGCGAATGGTGGCTTTGTAAAGGTACACAATACTTTCGGGTGTGAGCAGTTTTCTAGTATGATAGCGGGAGCCCACCTTCTTTGCAGCAGCCTTTTGCAATGTCCTTAATGTATTTATTCCAGTTTATTTTTTTTTTAACGTTAAGCCGAGGAATTTGAAGAAAAAATTCTCAGGTAGGGAGTTTTTTTGTCATGGATATCGGTGGTTGGAGAGGCTTCTTGTAATTGTTAAAGGAGAACAGCTTAGTCTCACTAGCATTAAATGTCACCTTCCATTTATGTCCCAATTCCACTACAGTCTGGAGGTCATTTTCTAAGGATCCATCTTCCAGCTATTAGGGAAGCAGGATTCAGCAAGGTATTTGTTATAGAGTTTTGAAAGTATGGGGGCTAGCTCAGCTGAGCATTTCTTAATTAGTAGAGCAGGGATAAGATCAGTCCCATATGCCTTAGAGGTGGCTAAGTTTTTTTACGATATTGCAGACATGAGAAAGGGTGATTTTCAGATCATCAATTGTGGCTTCCGTCTGCATAGGGAAGTTTGGGAGGGAGTTGTTTGTTGGCTCTAGGATGGAGTTGGAGGCAAATTGCTGAGCAAGCAGTTCCGCCTTTTTCTGGTTGTTCGATAGCGAAGGAATTACTGATTCCCTTATTCACTACACTATTATAAATTTTCCAGAAATCATGAGTTCCTATCTTCTGCAATTCTATGATTAAATCCGGGTTCCTCCTCATATGATTAGCTGGTTGAGCCATAAATAGAGACTGGTAGAACAGCTTGGGTGAGATGTCAAAAGGTACGCTACAAGCCTCATGCTTAAGGATATACCATTTACAGCCATTAACACCCATTCAGTAAGGCAGCTTACTAGATTATTTCCCTATTACTGTAGCCAAGATTACTTCATACAAATATATCACTTTCGCGAGTCATAGCAAACACATAATGAACCAAAGAATATCAACAGATATAAATAGATTTTAAACCAGTCCATTATGATTCTGTTGTGGTGTTAGTGTTTGAATAATTGACAAGAGAGACACAGTAACAATTAAATATGTATTAACAAAAATACATAAAAGGGGTATTGAGCAATATCTTGGATTGCTGCTGGACTAGTGGTGATGACCATACTCTCCACGTGTCTCTGACACCTTTGGTAAACCAGTTCTTATTCACTGGAAGTGACATCATGGACGAAAATGATATCCTGGAATAGTTCATTATTTCACCCCCCCCCTCCCAAGCTTTTTGTTCATAAAAGCTGTTGATATTTACATTTGATATTTACATTTGGGAATGATCATTAGTGGATTGGTGACCTTTTTTTTTCTAAACCGACCATCTTAGTTCAGGTGCTTTTTGGGGAGGTTAGAGATTAAACATATTGAAAATAGTGTCAATCTGTTTTCCTCCAACGGTAGTGTATGACTGGTGTTATCTGCACAACATCTTAATTGGTTTTGGTGATGTTTATAGGTATGTTTCGGTCCTTGCCCAAAATATATACCATATCACCGATTCTCTTACTATCCCAGAATGAGGTGTTATTTTTTAAACTTTTGAAGAAAACTCTCTCTCCTAACATGAAACATTTACTGAGTATGCAAGTGGTCACTTGTGGTCTTGACTGTTTTGGTAAGAGTTTGTCAAAAATAAATTCTGTGGAAACATAGTTTGCGCTGGTGAGGCTGTTAGGATTAGATATAATCCTATACACGTGTAGGAATTGTTGAAAGGCTTCATCTGTTAAAGTCTTTTTGATCATATATACAGGTGGGGCTGCTTAATCACTGGTGCTCACTTTCAATAGTATTCCAGCCTTTTGTAGTCGATCCAGTTCCTTATTGATTTTCTCAGTTACCGCAAACAGAACGTTTTGTTTCTTCTTGAAAATGGGTAGAGCGTTTTCCTTCAACTTGAATCTGTCTATAGCCTTCGTACATCTTCTGAGACCTGATGAGAAAACTTCTGGAAATTTTTCCTTTAACTCATCCTTCACTCATTGTGCCCTTATAGACGAGTCTTCTATCTTATGGGAGAATTTGTTCATAGGTTGGTCGTACAATTCAAATTGCTCTATCCAATCCGTTCCACAGAGTTTTTCGGATGTCTTATGCACATAAGCTTTCATTTTTTGGGTAGTGTCATTTAACGTCACAAGGAGCGCCAGTTCTCCCTCACATTTTACTTTATCGCCTGTAACTGCTTGAGCTGACTTATTTGTCTTTCACATGGTTGGTTTCTTCAATCTTTTCCGTGTCTGTAGGTTAATAATGGACAGGTCTGAGCCAGAGTCCAACTGTAACTCCACTATCTTATTGAGGATGTTGACAGACAGTGATGTATTTCTGCCGGTTCTTTTCCACTTACCTGTTGGATCTTATTTGTCTAACCCTATTGTTTTTGTTCCTTTGCAATGCATCACTTTGTGGCCTTTCCTGCCACACTCGTAGCGTGTTTCATTTTTGTGAAAACCTCTAACAGACCCATGTTGTTCGCCGCAATGATTGCACGGTCTTTTAGGCGAATTAGGTTTGAAGATTGGCTAGCCACTCTTTGGTTGTGCCTGGTTTTTCTTCTCGTTTGTTTTTTTTTTTTCCATGAGAGTAATCCTTTGGCCTAAAACTAGTCTTTGCACGTGTGCCACGCCTTATTCCTCAATGTTTTGGGAGCCGTTCTTTACACTAACTACATGTTGGCAATCCTTGGCAAACTTCTGGAGATTTGTTCATTTTTGACTCTTAATAGGCCTCATCGTCTTATCTCTGCATTTTTTGCTGAGACGAGACCCTGTGCAAAAATCAAACACTTGAAATCATCTGCTGATAGTTCAGCTAGCCGAAAATCGCCAGTGTTTGTTGACAATAGACGTGAAGAGGAGATAGTCTTTGTCATCGCATTTTGCCAGGTTGAAACACTTCCATCTCTTGTGAAAAAGTGTCTTGTTTAGGCTGAAAAGTTCAGATAAGAGCTTGATCGCATTGGAGAATTCCAGCTCATTCATCTTCCTATGAATGAATTTATTGTGTTCTGTGGTTCCTAGTTTCTATAGAAGTAGGCAGACTTTTTTGGTAGTCATCAACAGTGAATAAGTATCTAAGTGAATAAATATATATGTATCGATGGGAAAATGCGGTGCTTTCATCACTGTGTTCCATCTTATTCAATATTTAAAAAAATAATTCCCTGTTCGTCTGTTGAAGTAGCAACTTCTCCAACATATGTTGCTGTGTTTGTTGCTGGATTTGATCTTTCAAACTTTCCTCCAACTTTTGTTGGTGATCCATCTGAATGAATGCAATGAATTAATCTCAAACAAGTCAACTGTGATACATATGCGCAAAATTAGGTCAACCTTTAAAAATGGACAGTTTAGTTTTGTTTTGTCAAAAATTGGACAGTTGCGTTTTTCCGAGCTTAAAGTATAATTTGTATAAAAGTGGACTGTTGTATATAGAATTTAGGTTAATTCTATCTTGTCTTCACAATGCACAGCATAATGTTCTTTTTTTTTTAATTGTAAAAAAAAAAGTTCAAACTATCAGCAGTTTATAACAAAAAATTGGATTATTTTTCAAAGACAAAAATTACATTTTTTATTTTGCACAACTAACAAGGAATAAAAAAAGCATTACCAAAACGTCTTGTTTACAGTTTTTTTCATAACGAGACAAGGAAGTTTTACGTACAACTTCATTCAACTTTTTCACATTTAAAGACTAAGCTTACTTGCATTTTTTCTTTTACTTTTTTCTTTAAAGGGTCCTCGCATAAACTGTTTCAAATAGTCACTGACAAGTTATTTTGTGTAAAGCTGAATTTTTTCGTCGCCAGAGTGTTTTTTTTGGTTTTGCGTGTAAGTTCGAAATCCTCGTTCATCAGTGTTGTGGTGTTAGTGTTTGAATAATTGACAAGGCAGACACATTAACAATTAAATAAATATCTATTAACAAAAATACATAAAACGAGGCAATATCTTTGCTCACTGCTGGACTAGTTGTGACAGCCATACTCTCCGCATATCTGTCTCTGACTCCTTTGGTAAACCAGTTCTCATTTGCTGGAAGTGACATCATGGAATAGTTCATTATTCCGGGTAGTAGGAGTGCGTCCCCAACAGATTTCTTAGTGAAGAATTATTTGAAAATCTAAGTAAATCAATATGGTATGCAATTTTTGCAACAGAAGGAAAAAAAAGAAAAATGTCATATGTAAGACAAATATATTCCTTCCGCAGGACATATCGCTTTACAGAACAGACACACAATCTTTTTTATATACTGCTTATGTGATACCAGTCATAAGGTTAACTAATTAGCATATTGGTTTTGAAGGAGGATATTTTATTAAGTAACTAATACACGTAATTATTTTTTAATTCAACGTTTTGATTTTAATACAGCAAATAGTTCTTTAGTAATATTGTTTTTTTTTTTTTTATTTCCTGAACAAATCTTTAGCATTTATGTTCAAAAGTCCCTTTCTTTAGTGGAACGGACTCGAGTTTCAATAAGTTGTGATCTATTTATAAATTGCAAGTGAAAAGGCAAATTGATTTCTTCTTTTTTTTTCCTTTCTTTACAGTCAGTCACATTTAAATAAAAAATGAATACATTTTCATAAAATTACCAAAATGTTAATGTTTATCTGAATGAATGAATGAGAAAGATTTTGTTTTGTGTTTACAACAAAGTTATGAATGAAATGTTAATTATTTTAAAGTATTCTTTCAAGACGTGAATTTTGGGTAGTTGTAGTGAGCCAGCAAAAGAAGGTATTAACCCCATCCCCATTCCACTCGCATGTGGATTAAATAATATAACTATTGTCTTCTACCAATTTGTTTATAATTCCCAGCATTTGATGGTTGATAAGCCCTTAAATGGCATAACCCAACCCATTATTTTACATAATCTGACACTTTTAGCAATACCCAGGAAATAATGAGGATCTTTGGTATTCATGCTTCTAGCTCTGGGCAATATATTATTATTTTTATGCTGAGATGTACCTGTTCCATTTACTGCAGTAATGCATAGGAAAAGAATATCATCAGTGCTTAAGACCACATGATTTTTAGGAGATTAAAATTATCCACCACTTGATAAAGAGGTTTTACCTCAAAATATATTATGGAACATGGTTCACGCATTAAGATAATTGTGTAGAAGTTGTGACTAAATAAGTTAGATTTACTAAGAAAAAATCATTTTGTTTTTGTCCTCTTTCTCAACATGGACATATTTTCATCTATATATATAAAAAATGTGTGTGTGTGTGTGTGTTTGTATGTCTGCCAAAAACTTTCGACACATGCAACAGATCCTCACAATTTTGAAGCTCAACGTCTCAGATGACAAATATTGAAAAATTGGCCAAAACGTTAATTCCTTCACCCTCAACTCACCAGTTTTATACAAGGAGGGATCGGTTTTTTTTCTGTCAACATTTTTGCAAGTCATCGTCTGCTTTCGATTGACTAGCCTTAATTTCAATGTTCACGACTTCCGGTTTTGCCATGGGCGCATTGGCAAAGATGTCATGTTTTTCTTCTTTTTTTTTTTCACCTTCTTTTCCTCCTTTGTGTTATGGGTTCAAGCCTACCTGCCTACTACCACTTTTTTTAAGCACATCTCTTCATTCAAGCTGCCTACTTGATTCTACTACTTTTTTTTTTCCAGACTTGACACACTCAGGCAACACTGGGTATCCCTGCTAGTCTATTATCTAAAAAGGGAAAATGTGTGTAGTGTGTATCTGTGTATTTGTAAGTCTACTAAAAACTTCGACAGATGCATTGGACCATGACAAAATCGGTATTGTTAGAAAGATCAATCTCTCAGATGAAAAATATGTAAAAATTGGCCAAAAAGATTAATTCTGTGCTGGTCAACTGGACCATTTTTTTTCAAGGAGGGGGATCACTTTTTGCATCAACATTTTTGTAAGTCATACGCCTTGCAATCTGAATGTACTTTTACAAAACGTTATTTCAACAAGTCTTGGCGTCATAAGTCGTTATCGCCATGACAGCTAGTGCGTTAGCTTTTTTTTTTTTTTTTTTTTTTTCACCTCTTTTTCCTTTTTTGTGCTACAGGTTCAAGCCTGCCTGCCTACTGTGGCTAATTTTTTTTTTCTTCTTTTTTGAAATCGCATAAGCATTCACTGCTATTTTGATTGAAACAAAAGTTTATTTTTTTATTTTTTTTTTAGGGATGGATGTTGCTCAATATCATTAGTATACCACCTCTTTCCACCCAGGCAATGCTGGGTGTCCTCACTATTATAGTATAAGTTTCTTAATTTGACTTGACTTGAAGTGACATTCACCTAGGATGGGTTGCGCTAACTCCTTCCATAGAACACACTGCATTTCAAATGAATGTAGACCATGCATACAGTGCACATCAACCAAGATGGTGATAGGCATCAAGTTCCATGATCAGCGATGAACACTGTAGACCTGTAGGCCAGAGCTAGGTTCCACGTTGACTTTTCTGGTGTGTAACCACGACTTTAGCTAACCTCCCCGGGCATCTTCAGCAATTGTTATGAATTGGTTTGTGAATGACTCTGCTGGATTTTGGTGTGTAATGTGGCTGAACTATTGAAGTCTCCTCTTTAAAAGAGATTGGTTAAGTGGAATTATTTGGGTGTTGGAGACAAAATGGTTCCAGAGCATCCTCAGAATTTGGTGGAGGCAGTATAGGTTGAATAGCTGTAGCATTTTGAGATTTGCAGCTCTTATCGATCAGGTTTTGCAGTCATAGAGAAGGATCATTGATACACACAAACTTTTGTGTTTATTGTGATCTCAGCTTGAGACCACAGATGGAGTTGTAGGTAATTTAAAGCAGGCCAGATGTTGTTGATTCGGATGTCTCTGTTAGTATACCTCTGATTCATGACACCAAAGATTGAGCCCAAATGAGGCAACACCTTAAAAATTGGAGATGACGGTTGAAACTGAGCAGAGTTTTATTATTTAAGAGGATGGCTCGACATGAATTTGTTAACATAGAACTTGAAAACAAACATATGATAGCTATCTCAGAAGCAGTCCTCTGGTATTGTGTATTTCTTGAAAAGAAACTCTGCTTGTAGGAGTTTTGTTTAGTTTTAGGTACACAGATGGATAAAAAGGAATTCTTTATAGTGGTTGAAATGTCGGCCAGATTTTTTAATCTAAAATATTCATTGGAGAATTACACCAATACTTAATTATTTGTAGAGACGTGCGTCCTATATTGTGAGATTCATGCTGACATGCAAATCAATAAATCAATGAACAGGAGAAAATTAATTTTCTGGTTTAACTTAATGCTCTTCGTGTTTTACTGTGCCAGTTTGTTGCTATTTTTGTTGGGAATTTTTTAATAGATGTAACACTACCGCCACATCTGGAACGGCGCCGCTTAGAGCACCATTTCTTGCCTTGACACAGAGTACAAAATTGACTCTGAAATTTAGTGGAGAGTGATACATTCTCTTTATTAACCCACTTTTATCACAGAAAATATGTAGTAATAAATAGTAAATAGTAATATTAAAAAAAAAAAAAATGAAAAAATCTGTATGATATGCATACCTGTTATGAAACAAAAGTGTCATATTCTAAAAATCATATAAATTGATTAAGTAGTTTTATTTTTAGTTAAGAAAATCAAATTTTATGAGTTAGCAAGGAGGAACTGTCTCACATCGCCATCTTGAAGAAACCAATGGAAACAACTCAATAATGATTCAAACTTGTGAAATTAGCTTTCTAATGCCTACGATTTCCCATTAATTATTTAAAATCATGTAAAAAAAGATTTTCTTATTTAAAAATAAAACTACTTGATCGATTTATGTGATTTTTGGAATATGATATTTTCGTTATATCATGTGGGCATGCATCAATAAAGTTTTTTCTTTATTTTTGTTTTTTAATATATGGGACATTCTGGATAAGCATGATTTTTTTTTTTAAATCTGATCTGCCCCTCCTTTCTCCACACATAAACACATTGACTGTAAATGATGAAAATGATCGTAAAACACAGGAGAGTTCAAAAGGGAGGTAATTAAACAAAGATGGCGGCAATTTTTCATCGTCTAACATGATTAAAGTATTTTTTTATATATATATATATAATTCAGTAATATTCAGGTAATTTCGACTGCATAATTTGGAAGCTGCGATTGTAATTTATTAGAATTGACAAAAAAAACAGTTGAAACCATTGTTTTTTTTTTTATCTGAAAACTCCATTTATCGTCTACAAAATCTCGTCCCAATAATGTAGAAGCACCAATTTGTGTTTTAAAAAGCATCATGTCCAATGCTTTTAAGATGAGTGATCTCTGCAATGACAGCAAGTGCAGTTTCTTCTGCATAGAAGTAGAGAGTGTGAGCCCCTGATATCCAGATGTAAGCTTCTGCTGGGAGCAGCACTGGGAACATATCCCAGAAAGAACAGGTGGAAATAAGTTATGCACCATCCACTATGACTATGCGATTCCTATAGTTACATACCTAGAAAAGAAAGCTATTAAACCTGACAGTGATATGGGAGAAGCAGGAGAAAGAAGCAACCTTAGTAGCAGTAAGTTAATGTCCCCCCCCCGATGATACTGGGTTAAACAGAGCTAGTAGGGAAAAGAAACTGGGATCTTAGGAAGATCTCCATCATTCCAGTAATCATAGGAACAGCTGTGCTCATGAAAGAGAATTTAAAAATTACCTGACAAATATACCTGAAGAACCAAGTGCAAGAGAGATACAAACAATTGTACTTGAAGGGATGATTAGAATCTTAAAAGTTGGAATGGATAGTGAGTGAATGTCTGGCATGTGGTCGGATGCCTCACCCCCATCTAGAACAAAATGATGAGAAAATTAAAAACAAAAAAAGAGACAACACACACACACACACACACACACACACACACACACACACACACACACACACACACACACACAGTGAAATGTTTGGAAATTCATCTTGGTTTCAGCAATTTTTTTCTTTTTTTGCTATTGGCTATTTGCATTGTTGATTTAAGGACTTCATACAAATAAATGTTAAGCCAAAGCCAGAACTCTGTTTATCCTTTCACTATATGTATTTTACATCCATTCAAGACAATTAAAAAATAAATACAATTGACAAATCTATCGATTTCGCTATTTATTAGTTTTATTTTGTGTGTTTTTATTTTTTTATGCATCTATTGTTATTAAAAACAAAAGGAAAAAATGTAAATTTACTTTACTAAGTTTTATAAACGTTTATAATAGAAGGATGGAATTTATGTAATGACAAAAAATACTCTACACACTCTTTGTTTTTTCCGTCTTTCTGCCTTTCTTTTCTTTCTCTTTTTCTCTTTATCAATCTCTCTCTTTTTCTCTCCCTGTTCCCCTCTTTGTCCTTCTCATTTCTTCCTCTCGCTGTATCCCTCTTTCTTTCTCTGTCTTTGTCCCTCTATATCTCTTTCTCTATTCCTTTGTTTTTTTATATTTTCCACCCATCTATTTGTTTCCATCATTCTCTCTCCATTTCTCCCTTTGTCACTCTATCTGTTTACACACACACACACACAACTTTCTCTCTCTCTACTTGAAGATACTTCATTGATGTCATAGCAATAAAAATCTTGCTATTGAGTTTATTTTCACTTCTAAGAAGTCATTCATTTTAACCTCCTCTCTCTGTCTCTCTCCCCTCTACTTCCCTCTTTTCCCTGTTGTACTTAAATAACCTCCCCAAATTTCTACTCTTCATATAATGTATCATGATTGGTTAAGACCTTATCAAACTTTTCTTCTTCTTTTTCTTCTCTACCTTCTTCTTCTTCTTCTTCTTCTTCTTCTTCTTCTTCTTCTTCTTCTTCTTCTTCTTCTTCTTCTTCTTTTCTACCTTCTCTTCTTCTTCTTCTTCTTCTCTACCTTCTCTTCTTCTTCTTCTTCTTCTTCTCTACCTTCTTCTTCTTCTTCTTCTCTACCTTCTTCTTCTTCTTCTTCTTCTTCTTCTCTACCTTCTTCTTCTCTACCTTCTTCTTCTCTACCTTCTTCTTCTCTACCTTCTCTTCTTCTTCTTCTCTACCTTCTCTTCTCTACCTTTTCTTCTTCTCTACCTTTTCTTCTCTACATTTTCTTCTTCTCTACCTTTTCTTCTTTTCTTCTTCTTCTTCTCTACCTTCTCTTCTCTACCTTCTCTTCTTCTTCTTCTTCTGTACTTTCTCTTCTTCTCTACCTTTTCTTCTTCTCTACCTTCTTCTTCTTCTTCTTCTTCTTCTCTACCTTTTCTTCTTCTTCTTCTCTACCTTCTCTTCTTCTTCTCTACCTTCTCTTCTTCTTCTCTACCTTCTCTTCTTCTTCTTCTTCTTCTTCTTCTTCTTCTCTACCTTCTCTACCTTTTCTTCTTCTTCTCTACCTTCTCTTCTTTTTCTTCTTTTTCTTCTTCTATACCTTCTTCTTCTCCACCTTCTCTACCTTCTTCTTCTCCTTCCCTACCTTCTTCTTCTTCTTCTTCTTCTTCTTCTTCTTCTTCTTCTCCACCTTCTCTACCTTCTTCTTCTTCTTCTTCTTCTTCTTCTTCTTCTCTACCTTCTTCTCTACCTTTTCTTCTTCTCTACCTTTTCTTCTTCTTCTTCTTCTCTACCTTCTCTTCTTCTTCTCTACCTTCTCTTCTTCTTCTTCTTCTTCTTCTTCTTCTTCTTCTCTACCTTTTCTTCTTCTTTTTCTTCTTCTATACCTTCTTCTTCTTCTTCTTCTTCTCCACCTTCTCTACCTTCTTCTTCTCCTTCTCTACCTTCTTCTTCTTCTTCTTCTTCTTCTTCTTCTTCTTCTTCTTCTCCTTCTCTACCTTCTTCTTCTTCTTCTTCTCCTCCACCTTCTCTACCACCTTCTTCTTCTCTACCACCTTCTTCTTCATCTTCTTCTTCTCTACCTTTTTCTTCTTCTCTACCTTCTTCTTCTTCTTCTTCTTCTTCTCTACCTTCTCTACCTTCTTCTTCTTCTTCTTCTTCTCCTCCACCTTCTCTACCACCTTCTTCTTCTCTACCACCTTCTTCTTCTTCTTTTATTCATGTGACTTTTAATACACTAACTACCTATGGAATTGAAAAAATATTTAAAAATAACTGAATAAAAATATATTTTCAACATTTTGATCTATCACCTTAATTGGTATGTTGTGTGTGTGCGTTTCTTGCAGAACTGTAAACTTAATACAAGACCACGTTATTTCGTTATTTTTGTAACTTGTACAATTAATCTAATGCTTATTCGAATCAAGTATGAAATAAAGGTAAAACTAAAAAGAATTTTTTTTTTTTAATTCTTACTGAAAGAATTAAAAAAAAAAATTCCTTCAGTAAGAATTCTAAAAATGACTATATTTT
The DNA here is from genome assembly GCF_053919585.1 of Euprymna scolopes. NCBI lineage: Eukaryota > Metazoa > Mollusca > Cephalopoda > Sepiida > Sepiolidae > Euprymna > Euprymna scolopes. Next base: position 25,921,849 of record NC_136524.1, on the reverse strand, counting down.
GAATTATATTTCTCCAAATCATCTACCGCATGGTATATATTCATCCAGGGAAAACCACGACTAGCATAAATATAGCGAGCCATGTCACCAAAAGTCATGTGACCTAACGTCTCGTGTAGTCCTACAGTCACTGACCCCTGGTACTGACTTTTACGAAGGATCGTTATTTTCTATTTCAATTCTCCAAAATAATACAATAATAAAACTGGTGTAAAAATGACTGTATTTTATTTTCTAAATGATAAAAAATTATTTTATGTTTGGACATGTGCAATTCAAAGGGAGCATTTTTTGCCAGGAAAATACTGTGAAATTTTATATTTGTTAAGTGTATTTAATTACTAGTTTACACATGACTTTAATTTTAAGTTAAACATGCACCCATTTGCAAATAATTTTTAAATGAGATTTTCTTTTACAATATTTTTTCTTGATACAGCAAACAATGTTGAATTATTTTTCTTTTAATTTTATATTTTCTTATAATCTTTAAAAAAAAGTGAATTTTTGGTCAGAAATCAAAAGTTTAGTCTAGACCGTAAGTTGTTCATTCCTTTCTTTTAAGTTTATTCAATTTCATTAAAACCTTTTTCTATAAAAACAATGTTTCAAGTTTATCATTTCTGTGGGGATGTTTTTTTTTAAAATAGTGTTTATCCTTGTTCAAAAGTATAAGTCAAACAAACATTTCCATAAAAAAAAACTAAATTAAAACTGTTTATGTATTTATTCCCAAAAGTTTTGAATTTTTTGCATCAACAAGTTTTATAACACTGACAAAATTTGGTTCTTATTTAGAATTCAGCTTAATTAAAAAAAGAAAAAATATAAAAAAATCTTCATGATGTATGTACTCAGAACGAAGATATCATATTCCAAAAATTACATAAATTGATCAAGTAGTCATTTTTAATTAAGAAAAGCAAAATTTACGATTTTTAACGAAACAAAAAGTTGTAATTATTTTCAGTACAAACAAAATCTCAGTTGAATTGAGTATGTTTCAAGTTTACAGTTTTTGTCGGCAGTTTTTTTAATTTGTACAAGAATATTTTACAGAGATATAAGTCCAGAAATACAAATATACTTCCATTAAAAAAAACTGCGTAAACTAAACCTGTTTTACATTTATTTCTAAATAATTGTGAATTTTTTGCACCAACAAATTTTAAAACACAAAATTCATTAATTAATCAGTTTTTATTATTTATACAGAATATGGACCATGGTGGAATAATTATGTTATCATTTAGAAGCCCATTCTTAAAAGTATCTAACAAATTATTCTATAAGTTTGATTTAAAAATAATTTTGCACTAGTATATATTTAAATTATTCCTTTGAATTTAAATCATTTTCATTAAAAAAAATTTTTTTTATCGTTTGCTTAAGTTTTAAAAGTTATTTGCTGTTTTATTTTAATTTGTTTGCTTAATTATTGTGTGTTTATTTCCTAAATTCATAATTCAGTTTTTTTTTTTTTTGTATTTGATTGTCTCCTACATTATACATAATCACATAATAATATATATAATTGTACATATATAATTTTTTTTTTTTTTTTTTTTGGTTCCCCGATTTATCGGAGAGGGACCTATATTTTCAGTGGTGTCCATGCGTCCATTATTCTGGATGATTGCCAGATAACCGCCGATTAGTTTTTCCTGAAATTTTGCCATAAATTGTATTTCATTAAATAGATGTGCACAGTAAAAAAGAAATTTTTTGCAAAAATTCCCGTTGCATCCCCAGGGGTTCAAAAAATGCCCCAAAATGGCACGTTTTGCTTCATAACTTTTGATTCATCCATTAGATTTTTCTGAAACTTGGCCAAAATGTGGAGCACATTGTTCTTAATATAAATTCAGTATGGGTGACTCTGGTTCACGTCCCTGGGGACTTTTAGTGCTAAAACGCCCCTTTTTGTGGCTTTTTTTCCATATTTCTGAACAAAAACTTGATATGTCTGACTATATAGTGTTTTTTTACAATGGTCAACTCAAATATACATGTGTTAAGGCCTGAAACTGTACCGTTATCTATTTACCCTAGGATTCAGCATCCCCAGGGGCTCAAAAGAGGTCAAAAATGTCCCAAAATGGCCAAAAATTACACTTTTTGCCCCATAGCGTTTGATCCATCCATCAGATTTTCCTGAAACTTGGCCAAAATGTGGAGGCCGTTGTTCTTAATATAAATTCAGTATGGGTGACCCTGGCAAAATTCTGGTTCGCATCCCTCTGGGACTTTTAGGGCTAAAAACATGCCTTTTTGGAGTTCTTTTTTCATTACTAAAAAACTTGATATGTATGTCTATATAGTGGTTTTCTATGGTGCTGAATTCAAATATACATGTGTTAAGGCATGAAACTGCACCGTTTGTCCATTTTCACTGGGATTCAGTGTTCCCAGGAGCTCAAAGGGGGTCACAAATGCCCTAAAATTGAAAAAAAAAATGACACTTTTTACCCCATAATTTTTGCCCCATCCATTAGATTTTTTTAAAACTTGGCAAAAATGTGAAGGCAACATTGGCCCTTCACATGTCTCACATTCATCATTTCTTCACAATTTTTCCACACTTTAACCCTTATTTCGAGTGGTCTTTGGGCCTTGATAATGATTCCTTTATTTTTAAAAAAAAAAGTTCAGTTTCAGTATAAATTTTTTTTTTTTTTTTTTTACAACAGAATCACCACTTATCAAGACCCAGAAGCTACTCGAGGATAAGGGTTAAAGAGTGTACATTGGTCAAAAGGACAGTATCATAGTAATCATTAGAAGTGTATATTTGGTAAATTGGATTACTTAAGGGAAAGGGTTCATCAAGAACTTGTTTACGTTAGACTTGAAGACGGCCATATTGTAGTCAACTGGAAAGCAGGTAAGCAGAAGACAGTTCCACAGGCGTACAGTTCTTAGAAAGAAGCATTGTTCATGGAATCTACGTTTAGGTTTAGGCACATATAAAGAGTGGGGGAAATTATTGATAGTGGTTTCAACCAAACGAGTGTTTCTTGGGAATGTTTGGCAAGGGATCATGTTTTTTAAAAAGTAAATAATGAACAAATTTTATTCTTTGAAACTCATGAAACAACAAAATGTTGATTTACTGAATGTTTTTTGTAGAAACACAACTTTACCCTTTTTGAATTCTTTTTTTTTTTTTTTTTTCTTAAATAAGTTCAATTTCAGTATTATGTTAAAATCAGTATAGATTGTGTACTTTACAGATTTTGATGGAAAAAATGCCATTTGTGTATTAAAATTTATCTTTTCATTTTTATTCGTTGGTGCAAGATGAGTCATCTCATTATCCCAACACAATTAAATTCATGTACGAACAGGTGAACCTAATGACGTAATGAATAAGGTTAATCATTCCATTATTTATAGTTCATTTTGATTTTGAAAAATATTCATTGTTTGATTTTAATTTGTTTAATTGTTTATTCCCTAAATTCATAATTTAGGTTTTGCAGTATTATCTTCCACTTTAAGCATACATAATTTTACAGGCAGATTTTATTTTTTTCTAAATTGAATCAAATCGTGTTCCATTTTCATTTTATAAATGCAATTTTTAAAGTAAATAATGAACGAATTTGAATCGTTAAAATCTATGAAACAACAAAATATTGTTTTTTTTTTTTTTACTTTGAACACATAAACGCACAACTTTTCCTATTCGAATTGTTTTTCTTTTTTTAATTAATATTGAATAAGTTAAGTTTCAATATAAATCGTGTTCTTTATTTTTTTCTGTTTAATGCAGTTTTTTAAGTTTTCTAATGCTTTTTGTAGAAACCTTTCATTCATTATAGACAAGTTTGACTGTTCGACAGATCTTGCTTGCTAGGAGCTTGGGCATGACATCATTTTTCAGTGAATAAAACCCAGATGAATACAGCTAGTAGCTGATAAAATAACCAATAGGTATGACTCTTGGGGTGGTCAGTGTACTTTCATAGCCCATCATCTTGGCGGTACTTATTATGACGGTTGCTCTTTGTATATGCTGTTTTTTTTGTTTGTTTTTTTTTCCAATATATTTTAACTTTTTTAACACATATTCGTGCCCATATTTTCTTTAGATCACAACACTAAATAATGCTAATATTTAGGATCACAACACCAAATAATGCTAATATTCTTCCAGGATCACTATTGGTTATTTTTAAGAAATTTTCATCTTTAGTGCATGGATGAGTCCCCAAAACATTTAGGAATGAATGTACATGCCAATGCCTTGTTTATTATGCCAAATTTATTAAAATCGTTTTTTTTTTCTCATACCTTCTAGCAAATGTTTGTACTGTTCCATTCTTTTCGTCTGGTGTAAGCATACACAAATAACTGCTTTACCTCTTTGTTCTTTTAGTTTTGCTGCAGCTAGTATTGTACATTAATTTTGTTGTGATAAAAATGCTTTTTGAAATTTCAAATTATTTTTTTTTTTTAATTTTTAATTTTTTTTTTATTTATTTTTTAAATTTTGGATGAATTTGTGAATAAATTTTCTCCTTGTAATTCAATGTCTTTTTCAATATCATGGTAGGCGGCTGAGGGTCCCCATTTTTTATTTTAAAATTTTTAGTTAAGATTTTCTCATCCTTATATAGTTGAATTCTCTTCTATAACTGTAGACTTTTGCGAAATCGGCTTATGCAAGTTCTAAGTCTATTTCTATTTAACAATTTTAGTTAAGGCTTGACTTCTCTTTTTGTAATTATAAACTTTTTGGAAGTCGGATTATGTAGATGCTAAGTCTGAAAGGTTAATTTTTTTTTTTTTTACGGGAATTTAAACTGCAATCTGTATTTTTATTTTTACATTTTTTTTATTTCATTTTTATCACTAGCTATCGTGGGCCCTCAATATGTTAAAGATGGTTGGAGATGGAAATGTTCAAAAGATGGATTTCACCATTCAATACGAAAAAAAACTCTTTTTTGAGTGAAGCACTCTTTCCTTATGAATAATGTACCTTTTGTAATTTTTATGTGGAATAAAGATTTCTTCCAGTTTCAGTTTTTACAATAAACTCAACCTCAACGATCATTTTCTTTCTAGGCATTATTTGTCTAGATATCAAAAATATGCTTAATCAATTATATTTCACCCTTTATTTATAATAATCCTTTTATTTATAACTAGCGGGGGTGCCCGGCATTGCCTGGGTGTTTAAAAAAAAAAAAAAAGAAAAAAGTTTTGGGGAGGAAGGTCAAACCCGAATCCTTGCAGCAAAAGCGAAAAAAAAAAAAAAAGCATGATGACTTAACTTGACTCTACGAAGGTAGGGAAATGAGAATGGATGAAATTTAATGATTAAAAAGTGAATTGACATGTGCGTCAATTTAATGAGGTCAAACTTCAATCCCGCACTTAACTTAACTGTAAGGCAGTTTTTTTGGTTTTGTTTCCCCAAGATGTTGGGGGGGGGGGGAGGCAGCTCCCCATAAAAAGAGATAGTAATAGCAATTGTCTGATATAAAGGGTTTCCTCCCACATTGATCAAACCTCATTGCTTTTCTGGATGTCTCTGCCACAAGGGCCAAGGAGCTTTATTCTGCTCCGGGTTCAGTTTTGCTTTTATACCGAAAAGCCAAACAAACACGCGTAGACCAAGAAATATCGCAAAAATAGTGTGTAAAAGTTGCCGAAATTAAAGATACACGTGAGCTCGTTTTGTAAATCTTAGATATTATAATCTACAGAGCATATAAAAAGTTTTAAGAATGAGTGACTCCACCGAGCATGCCCCCCAAAACGCCTTTGCCGGACATACACAAAAAATACACACACACACATTTTCGCTTTTATATTATAGAAGTTCAATGTGTGTTTATTATAACTACAGAGCATATACAAAAAATGACAAAAGGGCTATATTCCAAATTCCAACATGTTGTTCATTTCGCATTTATTTCTTTCAGCATGTTAAAATGTTCAATTTTTGACAGCACCTGTTTCGTAGCACAGAAACATTCATATTAAATTAAGTTGATTTTTTAATCTTTTCCATCCTTATTCATCAGAAGAATAAAAACTCATAAACTTTAAAATAAAATAAAAAGAATTTGGGCATGATTACATGAATTCAAAAAAATTCGAAGAGTGGTTGTAATTGCGTTTAGTGATGTTTATGCCATCTTTGATTTTTATGTCTTCTTTTTTATGCTGTCTTTGATTTTTATGTCTTATATATATATATATATATATATATATATATATATATAATGCATCTTGGAAATTTTATTTTTAGGAAAAACTTGTCGCTATTGTCCTGGGTATGTTGCGCCAGCGGGACTTTGAATTCGTCGATGTCATACGAGATGAGGCATTTACCGCCCTGAAGGCAACAATCAAACAAGTAAGTCCATGCTAACATTATGTATCATTTTAATTTCTGTGTTGGATTTAGAAATATATATATATATATATATATTTATTTTCACATATCATAAATACACTTTGTATATGCGCTCTGTAATGAACTAGTTTCACTACAATTTTCCAGTTTTAAATTACCAAACCTGCTCCATCAGCAACCCAAGTATTTCTTAAAATGAAAAAATATGGTGTAGATCATGCTTGGGAGGATGCTCTGGTGAAACCAAACAGATACTTAATTTTGTTATGTACAGTTATTACGTTATCTCCACCAATTAGGTAGGTGATAACTGGAAGGATGCCTCACTGAAACTAAACAAACTGGCCTTCGGGCCAAGATCACAGCATAGTATCTGTTCTGATGCTACACTTCACCTTTTCTGTCTTTGGTCAGTGGATAAGAAATCTTTCATAACTGAGAATTTTTATTTTTGTTCCTATCCAGAGTGCCCCTTTTTGAGGAGCTGGATTTCTCCACATTAAAAACTGACCTTGTGTCTAACTCAGCCCTCATGGAGAGACCAGTAAATAGGAACAAATACTAAATTATACATGATTGTTAGCTAAATCACATCAATGGTGAAAATGATAAAAAAAAAAAAGTTGGTGCATTTCTGTTGCATATTAATCATTAGGGCTAGGACAACAGCATATTCTTTTCATTGTTATGACTCTCGAGTGTGTATCCGTTGATATCTTATATGCTTTTATATAGAGTGATGAGGTTCTCGGTTGATTAACTGTGTCGGATATATACTCGAAGATTCAAAACAATGAAAAGAATATTCTGTTGTCAAAAGTAAACGTGTTTTACTAAGACAATATGAATTTGAAAGGATAAAGAATTGTTTTAAATTCCCTGCCTGGTGGCAAAAGCTATCAATGGCACCAGAAATTCCTATTATTCCATTATTCATCAACATAGCCTCCTCCTCGGGTGATGGTTCTGGATATGACCTTAAACTATATAAGTGGATTTGGCATTAAATAACCTGAAAAGGGTTGATACGCTGTAAAACAAAAACAACCAACTATCCTTGGGTGATAAATTAAATCCAATGCTTCTCCAACAATTCAGTGGTTTTTTTTTTGGTTTTTTTGTTTGCAGAATTATCTCCCTTCTACTTCTAAACTATCCGATAATCATAAATCTTAACAGAAGAGGAAAAAGAAAAAAAAAGAAAGTGGGAAGAAAGAAGAAAAAAAAAGAAATATATATATATATATATATATATATATATATATATATATATATATAATAAACAAATATAAAATTAAAAAAGATAAAAATAATAAATAGATTGAGATCTTTAATTTTAAATGAATAATGAAAATGAACTAAATATACAGTAATGTTTAGACTTTATTTCCTTATTGGATTTTAAACTTTAACCTGTCCTAAATCGCATAAATAAGCATGCAGATAATTTTGTAAATAAACAGAGCAAATTCCCGATACGAAACTTACGCGGTTTCGTAACGATTTAACTTAGTTGATTAGTTCGATTTAAAAACTAATAAAATTAAAAATAGTAATAATAAAGTACCTGGTAAAAATTCAGTTGTAAAAGTTACGCTTCTGAAGGTTGAAGGTTCAATCCTCAGTGCAAGCGACACTCGACAATACAATTGTGAATTACTTAAGACTTCTACCCAGTTGTGACTCACAGAATGAGAGCATGCTACCCCCTGGGATCAAATAAAGGGTTCTGTTTGAAATTCCATGCACATTCCCGAGTTTGACAGAAAGATTTCCGAGTTCAGCGAGAAACACCTGAAGAAGGTTGGATGTTATGTCAACCGAAACGTTGTGAAAATAACAGTCAAGATGAGAACAGTGGTCCGAAAAATCCAAATAATAAAGATTTATCTTTGGTCTCAAAATACACCCCAGTTTCTGTTTTCACACAACTTTAACTTCGGATTGACCAGAATTTGTTTATGGACTATTGTCATGTTTTCCAGGACAACTGATGAATTGGACGGTCCGAGCGATCAGCATCATTTGTGTATGTCTGACTGGGTTTAAAGTCAGCATACCACTTCTCAATTATTGTTCCACTATAACAGAGTTTGAATAACACTTATCAAAGTATTGTTTTGCTTGATTAATTTTTTTTTTTTCATCAAAAACCAACACACAAAGTTTAGATTTTTCCATTGTTTTGAAAGTTTACAAAGATAAAAAAGAAAGTAAAGTGATCAGCTTCAGTTAAATAACTGTAATTTGTAAACTAATAATCTGATTAGGCTCAAATTTCGACAAGTGACATATATGAAGGTTAGTACTTAATAAAAATGTCTTTTTTTATTAGTGGTGCAATCTGAATGTCAAGCCAGAGTCTTATTGATTGATGTGTTTTATATCTAACATATAAAGTAATATGGTCAGTAATCTGCATTAATCTTAGTTAGTTCAACCGATGAGGGATGTTGAGCAACTGTATTTATTCATCTACAGACAAGTGTTTTGCTGTAGCATGGTTTTTCAGAAAATGAGCGGATGCTTCCAACTGTGATTCAGAACCCAACGAAGGAATTTATCAAAACTTCAGACCTACTAACATAATTTTAATTTTCAATATTTATTTATTTGTTTGTTTTTTAAGCAAGCTGAATTATTATTGTGTTATATAATGTACATATGTGCATGTATATATGTATATATATATATATATATATATATATGTGTGTGTGTTTCTATATGTATGAGGCGCATTTCAAAAGCAATGCCTCCTATTTTTTATTTCACCCAAACGGTTCAGAAGGATTGCAAATTGTGTTGTTATGATGACTGAACTTATGCATTCATGTCCTGAAAGTTTCATCTCCTTTTTGCAGGTATTGACAGTGTGAGACTCTAAGAAAGCAACTCCTTGTCATGGACATGCGTCAGAAGCAGAATTGCATCATTGAATTTGTGGTAAAAATGCATTGCAAATGGTGATTACTATGTAGAAAAATAGGTCGCTCGTTTTAATGGTACCACTCTTATTTTTGTAGCTCTTCAACTTTTTGAATTAAAAAGATAAATAGGTTTTATTTTTAGAATGACCCTCGTGTGTGTGTAATATATATATATATAGTGTGTGTGTGTAATCATGTGTTTATGTGTATGCATATATATATGTGTGTGTGTGTGTGTGTGTGTGTGTGTGTGTGCATGTATATATATATGTATGAGTTGTGAAATTTATTACAATTTCTATTTTCCAGTCTGTGATTGAAGCCGTAGCAACAGCCGATGATGTTGATGCCGAAGGAATTGTTGGAAGGTAAGTTTATATTTATTTTACTATAGATCAACTTCTGTCTACGCCAGTTAGTAGATTCTTATCTATTATATATAAAAAACTAATGGGGCGGGGAGTACCTGACATTAGGAGAGGACAACAAAATATCAATAAACCACAGAGTTGCATGTAGTTGATGAGCTGTTATTGATTATATGTATATTTACATATATATTTATTTGAAGATAGACAGTTGCATTTAGTCGCTACAAGCAGCTATCTGTTTTAGTCAATGAGACTTTATCAGGCGCCCCTGAACCATTCGACGTTGTAGAAAAAATGGTTGAATGGTTTAGGGTTGCCTGACAAAGCCTTATTGACTGAAACAAATGGCTGTTTGTAGCGACCAAATGTAACTGTTTACCTTCGAATAAATGATTTAAAAAAATATTTTGCTCTTGTTATCAAGCACTATCTAACAACCTTGTATTCATTAGTCCCTACTTTTGAACATCTTAGACCTGGATATATATATATTAGTGATGGGACGGTTCCAATCGTTTTCCTGATTCTGATACAATTACCAATTCGGATTCTTTATAAATCTAAATATTTATCTATAAAATTGTTATTTTTCTTGAATACTGTGAAAACATGTTAAATGTGCATATATTTTCACAGACTTCTGTGGATGATCTATAGATTTTAGCTTTACTGATAGTTAAAAATTACTAAATAGTTATTATTTTATCAGTAATTCCAGCTGTGGAGGACTTTGTTTTAAACAAAATCAAATAAAAGAAAAACATAATTTAACGGAATCGTTTTTGGCATCAGAAAATAGGTACAAATTTTCTCAATTCTGATACCGCCAAAAGTTCTGATTTTTCCGATTTCAATTAGTCGTCTCAACACTAATATATATATATATATATATATATATATATATATATATATATATATATATATATGAATTGCATGATGGATAATTTTTCGTATATTTTTTACATTTCAGCCTGGCTGACCAAATGCGCTTATTAAACTATACGGAATGGATGAACATGCTGAAAAATGTGTTCCATAATATCCTTGTCATTGTCAACCGTGTCATGGTAAGTGTGTGTGTGTGTGTGTATATATATATATATATATATATATATATATATATATATATTCTTATAATATATACCAATCCTTATTTAAGAAGCCCAATGTAATTACAGAGCAATATAGAGAATAAATGACAAAAAAACTATATTCCAAAATTCATGATGTTGACCATCTTATGATTTATTCCTTTAAGAATTGTAAAAGTCAACTGAATTAAAGGAATAAATTATAAGATGGTCAACATCATGAAGTTTGGAATATAGTTTTTTGTCATTTATTCTATCTATATATATATATATATATATATATATATATAGTGTATTCAAACTCTATAAATTAAAATTTACAAATTTATTATTCGACAAGGAATACAAGTTGAAAACTTAAAATTTTTTCTTATTCCATGGAGTTTCAAAGAATTGCTTTTATCCTTAGGAAAGTAGTTATCAAAATTCCATGGAATAAGAAAAGTTAGGATGTGTTTTAAGTTTTTGGGTTAACATACTTAAAACAACAAAAATAATAAAAAGCAAACGCCAACCCAAAAACTTAAAACACATCCTAACTTCCTCAAAACTCGTCCGACATACTACAAAAGGAGTTACAAAATGCAACAAACCGCGATGTGGAGTATGTGACATAATAATAGAAGGTAACACATACACATTCAAAAACCCAGCACAAACATTCAAAATAAAAAAGGATCTAAATTGCACCTCCAGAAATGTAGTATATGCACTAAGATGCACAACATGCAACAAATCCTACATAGGCGCCACCAAAAATTTCAGCAATAGAGTGGCCTTACATAAGAGCAACATCAAAATTGCAGATAACAGACACCTCTATGTTTCAAAACACGTACACACATGCAGTGGAAACAGCTTCAAAATAATGCCAATCTTCCAAACAGACAATTATTTTTATTTACTTACACAGGAAAAAAACTTCATCACCAAATTCACTCCTGAACTGAACAGAACCTAATACCATCACACAAAAACATGAAATGCAAGGTACACTCGCATGCACAACCATACACATACACATACACACACCCACACATAAATCAGAACCGACACATTAAAACACACACACGTGCGCGCATACAACCACACACAGACATAACACCCCTATCCCTAATACAACACACTGAACAATACCAACCCTACTTAACCTCGAAACCAACAACACTAGGAGACACCTAGAACCATAGTATAATATCTGTTCCAACACCTCGCTCCCTCCTCAGTCAGGGGAGGAGAACCCCCTCATGACTGAAACGACTATCTTCCCTTCTATCATCCCCCTCCCATACCTACACCCCCAATGACCCCCCCCTCTGGGGAACAAAATCTTCCCCACACTAGGAACCGATCCTGGGTCTGGCCATACCCACATGGGGAGACAAATAAATAGAAACATTAAAAAATCCCCTATTTTAAATACACCCCTCTTTCTAAACAAACATAATATAAGACTAAAACGAAAAATCACAATACTAAAATCCAAGAATCCAAAAAAATAAATATCAAAATAGAATAAAAGCACCCCTACCCTTACTTCAGAAGAGCCAGTCCCCCCTCCCCACACATACACATTAGTAACGACCTCGGACCACAGCCGCCTTCCTAAGAAAGCAAATAACCCCAAAATGCTATAAAACAATATACACATTCCCAAACCAATAAAAGCAAACGCGCGCGCACACACACACACACACACACACACACACATAAACACACACGCGCACACACACATACACACACCCTACCCCACCCTAAAGGAAAAGAAAAACACATTAGCAGAAAGAGATAGCGACTGACTACAGCGAGGTCAAAATCTCCCTGGACAAACCAAATAAAAAAGCAATAAAAAAAAAAAAAAGCAATAAAAATTCAGCATACCAATGTATAATAAACACTTACAAGCCTCCACCCCTTGGAAAAACTTCAAACTAACTATGAAAATCGCCATTTTTACACATTTGAAAATAATTTCTGACGAGGACGTATCAGACCGTCTGAAACGTACGTAAACGATTTCAATGACTTAAAAACATTATTACAATGATCCAAACATAATTCTCAATGAAAAACCAAGACACAGAATAATAAAATAATGTTAAAAAATACACATTGTTGGTGACTACTCCCTTATTTAAATATATATATATATATATATATATGGAAAGAAAAATGTGAAAGGACAGAAAGTGAGTGAAAGCACAAATGTAATGAAAGAAAGATGAAAACAGAAGAAATTGTTGAGGAAAAAGGAGAAGTTAAAGAAAAAGGTGAAAGAAAGAATGAAAAAAATGAAGAAGAAACATTTAAGGAAAGAGATAAAAGAGAAAGTAAGGTTAAAAAAAACTAATAAAAGAAAAGAACTAAAGAAAGAACAAAAGAGAAAAAGAAAAGAAAAACAAATGGAAAAATGAATGAAAAAGAGATTAAAAAAAGTTTTAAATAAATATCATCATCATCATCATAACATTTGTTTTACATGCTGGCATGCATTGGACAGCTTTCAGAAGTTGACTTCCAAACTAACCTATCTCTTGGCAGGTCTTTATTTATCCCTATTTCTCTTGAGTGAATTCTTATTATTTCCTTCCCTATTTTCCTTAGCCTTCCTCTGTGAACTGAACCTACTACCACAACTGTTCTACATTGACTAACCCAAGAGCTCTCATCCATTGTTTGAGTGTGACTAGACCATCAGAGTCTCCTATTTTACACACACATCTTCCTTTATTATCCAGATTCAATCTTCCTTTGAAATCATTAAATCTTAACCTGTCTTTAAGATTCACATTATACATGCATCATTGTCGCTGTTATCATTATTATCATCGTCGGTTTAGCATCTGTTTATAGTCTAACGTGTTGGATAGCTTTTAGAAATTTACTTCCAAACCTACTTGGCCAGATCTTCTTTGTCTCTTTTTCTTTCTCTAATCTGCTGCTCTGACTGTTCTACATTTACTAACCCATTCTCATCCATTCTTTCAACGTGACCATACCACCAAAGTCTTCTGTTCTGCACACATCTCGTTATACTGTCCTGATTTAATCTTCCTCTGAGGTCCTGAGATCTAAGCCTGTCTTTAAGAGTCACATTGCACGATCATATCATTTTCGTATTAGTTCCCTCCATGCAACACATGTCCTCAATTCTCACTGACCAGATTTTACTTTCACACATCATCATCACGTGGGGGATAAAAGAGTGATAGAAAAAGAGAAAAGAACAAAGTAAAGAATGGAAGAAAGGACAAAATTAAGAGGAAAAAGATACAAACGATGAACAAAAAAGGATAATAAAAAAATATGACTGATTATTTCAGTCATATTTTTTTTATTATCCTTTTTTGTTCATCGTTTGTATCTTTTTCCTCTTAATTTTAAATAGAAAGAAAAAAAAAGGTAATTCTTAAAATCTATCTATCCATCATAATCCGAGTTTTCCATCGTTTTTTTGTTTTTTTCATTTGCCAAATCAGGCTTTCCATACTGTGGTCCGTGAAGTGATACTGATTGCAGCTGGACGGACCAGGAAGGGAGCTGATGTGGCACTGCTGCAGTCTTCAGATGAAACTTTGGAGGAAAATAAAGATGCTGAAGATGAAGACGATGGAGATGACGATGACATTGTGCCGTCTGATGCAGAGCCTGGACATGAGCCGCTTTTACATGTGTCCGTGTAAGAATGATTCCTTTTTGTTTTTCTATTATTGTTGGGCAGTGTTTTTTTTTTTTCTTTCAAGTATATTTTGTTGATTAAATTTCCAAAAGTTATATTGTTTTCAAGAACATTATTTATTTCTAGAGTGCTCAACTAGTTTTGGGGAAATTTCTTATTTTCAATTTTGATTTGCAAAAATTTGTTAAAATTTATAAAATAACGATAAGCATATATAATAAAGACAAAATGTCTACTTTGAAATATACTTACTAGCATGGATGCCCGGCGTTGCCTGGGTGTTTGGAGATGTGTGTTGAGCAAAAAAAAAAAAAGTTGTAGTAGGAAGGCAGGCTTGAGCCCATACCGCGAAGGAGCAAAAGAATGTGAAAAAAATGTGACATTTATTTTTTCTAAAATCCGATTGCTGCATCGGAAAGGCCAGTTAAAAATACATAATATACTTTGTTATTTTCTTTAATTTAATCCCTTTTTTAGAATTTATTAGACAAAATTTAACTTTTATTTTACCGTGCCAATAAATATGATCATCACTGTATATATTTATTTATTTATTTCATCCCACCCCTGTATTAATGTTTATAAGTATTGGTCTCTTTATTAATGCTAATAAGTATTAGTCTCTGTATTAATGCTAATAAGTATTGGTCTCTATATTAATGCTAATAAGTATTGGTCTCTATATTAATGCTAATAAGTATTGGTCTCTATATTAATGCTAATAAGTATTGGTCTCTGTTTTAATGCTAATAAGTATTGATCTCTATATTAATGCTAATAAGTATTGGTCTCTGTATTAATGCTAATAAGATATTGGTCTCTGTATTAATGCTAATAAGTATTGGTCTCTGTATTAATGCTAATAAGTATTGGTCTCTGTATTAATGCTAATAAGTATTGGTCTCTGTATTAATGCTAATAAGTATTGGTCTCTGTTTTAATGCTAATAAGTATTGGTCTCTGTTTTAATGCTAATAAGTATTGGTCTCTGTTTTAATGCTAATAAGCATTGGTCTCTGTTTTAATGCTAATAAGTATTGGTCTCTGTTTTAATGCTAATAAGTATTGGTGTCTGTTTTAATGCTAATAAGTATTGGTCTCTATGTTAATGCTGATAAGTATTAGTCTCTATATTACTGCTGATAAGTATTGATCTCTATATTAAAGCTGATAAGTATTGATCTCTATATTAAAGCTGATAAGTATTGATCTCTATATTAATGCTGATAAGTATTGGTCTCTATATTAATGCTGATAAGTATTGGTCTCTATATTAATGCTGATAAGTATTGGTCTCTATATTAATGCTAATAAGTATTGGTCTCTATATTAATGCTAATAAGTATTGGTCTCTATATTAATTCTAATAAGTATTGGTCTCTATATTAATGCTAATAAGTATTGGTCTCTATATTAATGCTAATAAGTATTGGTCTCTATATTAATGCTAATAAGTATTGGTCTCTATATTAATGCTAATAAGTATTGGTCTCTATATTAATGCTAATAAGTATTGGTCTCTATATTAATGCTAATAAGTATTGGTCTCTATAGTAATGCTAATAAGTATTGGTCTCTATATTAATGCTAATAAGTATTGGTCTCTATATTAATGCTAATAAGTATTGGTCTCTATATTAATGCTAATAAGTATTGGTCTCTATATTAATGCTAATAAGTATTGGTCTCTATATTAATGCTAATACGTATTGGTCTCTATATTAATGCTAATAAGTATTGGTCTCTATATTAATGCTAATAAGTATTGGTCTCTATATTAATGCTAATAAGTATTGGTCTCTATATTAATGTTAATAAGTATTGGTCTCTATATTAATGCTAATAAGTATTGGTCTCTATATTAATGCTAATAGGTATTGGTCTCTATATTAATGCTAATAAGTATTGGTCTCTATATTAATGCTAATAAGTATTGGTCTCTATATTAATGCTAAGTATTGGTCTCTATATTAATGCTAATAAGTATTGGTCTCTATATTAATGCTAATAAGTATTGGTCTCTATATTAATGCTAATAAGTATTGGTCTCTATATTAATGCTAATAAGTATTGGTCTCTATATTAATGCTAATAAGTATTGGTCTCTATATTAATGCTAATAAGTATTGGTCTCTATATTAATGCTAATAAGTATTGGTCTCTATATTAATGCTAATAGGTATTGGTCTCTATATTAATGCTAATAAGTATTGGTCTCTATATTAATGCTAATAAGTATTGGTCTCTATATTAATGCTGATAAGTATTGGTCTCTATATTAATGCTGATAAGTATTGATCTCTATATTAATGCTGATAAGTATTGGTCTCTATATTAATGCTGATAAGTATTGGTCTCTATATTAATGCTGATAAGTATTGGTGTCTTTATTAATGCTGATAAGTATTGGTCTCTATATTAATGCTGATAAGTATTGGTCTCTATATTAATGCTGATAAGTATTGGTCTCTATATTAATGCTGATAAGTATTGGTCTCTATATTAATGCTGATAAGTATTGGTCTCTATATTAATGCTAATAAGTATTGGTCTCTATATTAATGCTGATAAGTATTGGTCTCTATATTAATGCTGATAAGTATTGGTCTCTATATTAATGCTGATAAGTATTGGTCTCTATATTAATGCTGATAAGTATTGGTCTCTATATTAATGCTGATAAGTATTGGTCTCTATATTAATGCTGATAAGTATTGGTCTCTATATTAATGCTGATAAGTATTGGTCTCTATATTAATGCTGATAAGTATTGGTCTCTATATTAATGCTGATAAGTATTGATCTCTATATTAATGCTGATAAGTATTGGTCTCTATATTAATGCTGATAAGTATTGATCTCTATATTAATGCTGATAAGTATTGGTCTCTATATTAATGCTGATAAGTATTGATCTCTATATTAATGCTGATAAGTATTGATCTCTATATTAATGCTAATAAGTATTGGTCTCTATATTAATGCTGATAAGTATTGATCTCTATATTAATGCTGATAAGTATTGGTCTCTATATTAATGCTGATAAGTATTGGTCTCTATATTAATGCTGATAAGTATTGGTCTCTATATTAATGCTGATAAGTATTGGTCTCTATATTAATGCTGATAAGTATTGGTCTCTATATTAATGCTGATAAGTATTGGTCTCTATATTAATGCTGAAAAGTATTGGTCTCTATATTAATGCTGATAAGTATTGGTCTCTATATTAATGCTGATAAGTATTGGTCTCTATATTAATGCTGATAAGTATTGGTCTCTATATTAATGCTGATAAGTATTGGTCTCTATATTAATGCTGATAAGTATTGGTCTCTATATTAATGCTGATAAGTATTGGTCTCTATATTAATGCTGATAAGTATTGGTCTCTATATTAATGCTGATAAGTATTGGTCTCTATATTAATGCTGATAAGTATTGGTCTCTATATTAATGCTGATAAGTATTGGTCTCCATATTAATGCTGATAAGTATTGGTCTCTATATTAATGCTGATAAGTATTGGTCTCTATATTAATGCTGATAAGTATTGGTCTCTATATTAATGCTGATAAGTATTGGTCTCTATATTAATGCTGATAAGTATTGGTCTCTATATTAATGCTGATAAGTATTGGTCTCTATATTAATGCTGATAAGTATTGGTCTCTATATTAATGCTGATAAGTATTGGTCTCTATATTAATGCTGATAAGTATTGGTCTCTATATTAATGCTGATAAGTATTGATCTCTATATTAATGCTGATAAGTATTGGTCTCTATATTAATGCTGATAAGTATTGATCTCTATATTAATGCTGATAAGTATTGGTCTCTATATTAATGCTGATAAGTATTGATCTCTATATTAATGCTGATAAGTATTGGTCTCTATATTAATGCTGATAAGTATTGGTCTCTATATTAATGCTGATAAGTATTGATCTCTATTTTAATGCTGATAAGTATTGGTCTCTATATTAATGCTGATAAGTATTGGTCTCTATATTAATGCTGATAAGTATTGGTCTCTATATTAATGCTGATAAGTATTGGTCTCTATATTAATGCTGATAAGTATTGGTCTCTATATTAATGCTGATAAGTATTGGTTCTATATTAATGCTGATAAGTATTGGTCTCTATATTAATGCTGATAAGTATTGGTCTCTATATTAATGCTGATAAGTATTGGTCTCTATATTAATGCTGATAAGTATTGGTCTCTATATTAATGCTGATAAGTATTGGTCTCTATATTAATGCTAATAAGTATTGGTCTCTATATTAATGCTAATAAGTATTGGTCTCTATATTAATGCTAATAAGTATTGGTCTCTATATTAATGCTGATAAGTATTGGTCTCTATATTAATGCTAATAAGTATTGGTCTCTATATTAATGCTGATAAGTATTGGTCTCTATATTAATGCTAATAAGTATTGGTCTCTATATTAATGCTAATAGGTATTGGTCTCTATATTAATGCTAATAAGTATTGGTCTCTATATTAATGCTAATAAGTATTGGTCTCTATATTAATGCTAATAAGTATTGGTCTCTATATTAATGCTAATAAGTATTGGTCTCTATATTAATGCTGATAAGTATTGGTCTCTATATTAATGCTGATAAGTATTGGTCTCTATATTAATGCTGATAAGTATTGGTCTCTATATTAATGCTGATAAGTATTGGTCTCTATATTAATGCTAATAAGTATTGGTCTCTATATTAATGCTAATAAGTATTGGTCTCTATATTAATGCTAATAAGTATTGGTCTCTATATTAATGCTAATAAGTATTGGTCTCTATATTAATGCTGATAAGTATTGGTCTCTATATTAATGCTGATAAGTATTGGTCTCTATATTAATGCTGATAAGTATTGGTCTCTATATTAATGCTGATAAGTATTGGTCTCTATATTAATGCTGATAAGTATTGGTCTCTATATTAATGCTAATAAGTATTGGTCTCTATATTAATGCTGATAAGTATTGGTCTCTATATTAATGCTGATAAGTATTGGTCTCTATATTAATGCTGATAAGTATTGGTCTCTATATTAATGCTGATAAGTATTGGTCTCTATATTAATGCTGATAAGTATTGGTCTCTATATTAATGCTAATAAGTATTGGTCTCTATATTAATGCTAATAAGTATTGGTCTCTATATTAATGCTAATAAGTATTGGTCTCTATATTAATGCTGATAAGTATTGGTCTCTATATTAATGCTGATAGGTATTGGTCTCTATATTAATGCTGATAAGTATTGGTCTCTATATTAATGCTGATAAGTATTGGTCTCTATATTAATGCTGATAAGTATTGGTCTCTATATTAATGCTAATAAGTATTGGTCTCTATATTAATGCTAATAAGTATTGGTCTCTATATTAATGCTAATAAGTATTGGTCTCTATATTAATGCTAATAAGTATTTGTCTCTATATTAATGCTAATAAGTATTGGTCTCTATATTAATGCTGATAAGTATTGGTCTCTATATTAATGCTGATAAGTATTGGTCTCTATATTAATGCTGATAAGTATTGGTCTCTATATTAATGCTGATAAGTATTGGTCTCTATATTAATGCTAATAAGTATTGGTCTCTATATTAATGCTAATAAGTATTGGTCTCTATATTAATGCTGATAAGTATTGGTCTCTATATTAATGCTGATAAGTATTGGTCTCTATATTAATGCTGATAAGTATTGGTCTCTATATTAATGCTGATAAGTATTGGTCTCTATATTAATGCTGATAAGTATTGGTTTCTATATTAATGCTGATAAGTATTGGTCTCTATATTAATGCTTAGAAGTATTGGTCTCTATATTAATGCTGATAAGTATTGGTCTCTATATTAATGCTGATAAGTATTGGTTACTATATTAATGCTTAGAAGTATTGGTCTCTATATTAATGCTGATAAGTATTGGTCTCTATATTAATGCTGATAAGTATTGATCTCTATATTAATGCTGATAAGTATTGATCTCTATATTAATGCTGATAAGTATCGGTCTCTATATTAATGCTGATAAGTATTGGTCTCTATATTAATGCTGATAAGTATTGGTCTCTATATTAATGCTTAGAAGTATTGGTCTCTATATTAATGCTAATAAGTATTGGTCTCTATATTAATGCTGATAAGTATTGATCTCTATATTAATGCTAATAAGTATTGGTCTCTATATTAATGCTAATAAGTATTGGTCTCTATATTAATGCTAATAAGTATTGGTCTCTATATTAATGCTAATAAGTATTGGTCTCTATATTAATGCTAATACGTATTGGTCTCTATATTAATGCTAATAAGTATTGGTCTCTATATTAATGCTAATAAGTATTGGTCTCTATATTAATGCTAATAAGTATTGGTCTCTATATTAATGCTAATAAGTATTGGTCTCTATATTAATGCTAATAAGTATTGGTCTCTATATTAATGCTAATAAGTATTGGTCTCTATATTAATGCTAATAAGTATTGGTCTCTATATTAATGCTAATAAGTATTGGTCTCTATATTAATGCTAATAAGTATTGGTCTCTATATTAATGCTAATAAGTATTGGTCTCTATATTAATGCTAATAAGTATTGGTCTCTATATTAATGCTAATAAGTATTGGTCTCTATATTAATGCTAATAAGTATTGGTCTCTATATTAATGCTAATAAGTATTGGTCTCTATATTAATGCTGATAAGTATTGGTCTCTATATTAATGCTGATAAGTATTGGTCTCTATATTAATGCTGATAAGTATTGGTCTCTATATTAATGCTGATAAGTATTGGTCTCTATATTAATGCTGATAAGTATTGGTCTCTATATTAATGCTGATAAGTATTGGTCTCTATATTAATGCTGATAAGTATTGGTCTCTATATTAATGCTGATAAGTATTGATCTCTATATTAATGCTGATAAGTATTGGTCTCTATATTAATGCTGATAAGTATTGATCTCTATATTAATGCTGATAAGTATTGATCTCTATATTAATGCTAATAAGTATTGGTCTCTATATTAATGCTGATAAGTATTGGTCTCTATATTAATGCTGATAAGTATTGGTCTCTATATTAATGCTAATAAGTATTGGTCTCTATATTAATGCTTAGAAGTATTGGTCTCTATATTAATGCTAATAAGTATTGGTCTCTATATTAATGCTGATAAGTATTGGTCTCTATATTAATGCTAATAAGTATTGGTCTCTATATTAATGCTGATAAGTATTGGTCTCTATATTAATGCTAATAAGTATTGGTCTCTATATTAATGCTAATAAGTATTGGTCTCTATATTAATGCTAATAAGTATTGGTCTCTATATTAATGCTAATAAGTATTGGTCTCTATATTAATGCTGATAAGTATTGGTCTCTATATTAATGCTAATAAGTATTGGTCTCTATATTAATGCTGATAAGTATTGGTCTCTATATTAATGCTAATAAGTATTGGTCTCTATATTAATGCTAATAAGTATTGGTCTCTATATTAATGCTGATAAGTATTGGTCTCTATATTAATGCTGATAAGTATTGGTCTCTATATTAATGCTAATAAGTATTGGTCTCTATATTAATGCTTAGAAGTATTGGTCTCTATATTAATGCTAATAAGTATTGGTCTCTATATTAATGCTAATAAGTATTGGTCTCTATATTAATGCTAATAAGTATTGGTCTCTATATTAATGCTAATAAGTATTGGTCTCTATATTAATGCTAATAAGTATTGGTCTCTATATTAATGCTAATAAGTATTGGTCTCTATATTAATGCTAATAAGTATTGGTCTCTATATTAATGCTAATAAGTATTGGTCTCTATATTAATGCTAATAAGTATTGGTCTCTATATTAATGCTAATAAGTATTGGTCTCTATATTAATGCTAATAAGTATTGGTCTCTATATTAATGCTAATAAGTATTGGTCTCTATATTAATGCTAATAAGTATTGGTCTCTATATTAATGCTGATAAGTATTGGTCTCTATATTAATGCTGATAAGTATTGGTCTCTATATTAATGCTAATAAGTATTGGTCTCTATATTAATGCTGATAAGTATTGGTCTCTATATTAATGCTAATAAGTATTGGTCTCTATATTAATGCTAATAAGTATTGGTCTCTATATTAATGCTAATAAGTATTGGTCTCTATATTAATGCTAATAAGTATTGGTCTCTATATTAATGCTAATAAGTATTGGTCTCTATATTAATGCTAATAAGTATTGGTCTCTATATTAATGCTGATAAGTATTGGTCTCTATATTAATGCTAATAAGTATTGGTCTCTATATTAATGCTGATAAGTATTGGTCTCTATATTAATGCTAATAAGTATTGGTCTCTATATTAATGCTAATAAGTATTGGTCTCTATATTAATGCTAATAAGTATTGGTCTCTATATTAATGCTAATAAGTATTGGTCTCTATATTAATGCTAATAAGTATTGGTCTCTATATTAATGCTAATAAGTATTGGTCTCTATATTAATGCTAATAAGTATTGGTCTCTATATTAATGCTGATAAGTATTGGTCTCTATATTAATGCTAATAAGTATTGGTCTCTATATTAATGCTGATAAGTATTGGTCTCTATATTAATGCTAATAAGTATTGGTCTCTATATTAATGCTGATAAGTATTGGTCTCTATATTAATACTTAGAAGTATTGGTCTCTATATTAATGCTAATAAGTATTGGTCTCTATATTAATGCTTAGAAGTATTGGTCTCTATATTAATGCTAATAAGTATTGGTCTCTATATTAATGCTGATAAGTATTGGTCTCTATATTAATGCTGATAAGTATTGGTCTCTATATTAATGCTGATAAGTATTGGTCTCTATATTAATGCTGATAAGTATTGGTCTCTATATTAATGCTAATAAGTATTGGTCTCTATATTAATGCTTAGAAGTATTGGTCTCTATATTAATGCTAATAAGTATTGGTCTCTATATTAATGCTGATAAGTATTGGTCTCTATATTAATGCTGATAAGTATTGGTCTCTATATTAATGCTGATAAGTATTGGTCTCTATATTAATGCTGATAAGTATTGGTCTCTATATTAATGCTAATAAGTATTGGTCTCTATATTAATGCTTAGAAGTATTGGTCTCTGGTTTAATGCTAAGAAATCTCAAAATATTCTCTTTGGGACATATCAGCCACTTTTGAATGTCTTTATCAATCACAAAGGAATCGCTATGTTTGACAGCGTCACCTACTTAAGGAAGCTTCATAAACAAAAAAAGGCAATATAGACTAGGAGTTGCAGCGCAGGATATGTTATGCCTCAGCAGCATTTAACCAGTTTTGCAATTAAGATTTCCTAACAGCAATGTCTTGTCCACACTGCTATATGGAAGTGAAACTTCAAAATCAGTTAAAAGAAGAAATTAGATGAATTTCATTCCAAATGCGTTAGAATGATTCTAGGGATTAAATGGAGATATTGAATTACCAAGAAATCTGAGCGCAGTAACCTATAGCTAGTATTGTCAATAATCTGCAAACAGCGTATAGGCTGGCTCTGACATACCCTTAGACTACTCCCCCCCCCCGAGTAATTGTCAATTAAGAGCTTCAATGGACCTTTGATCACAAAAGAAGACCAAAAATGAGCTGAAAGCAGACAATCAAGAAGAATTTCCCCACTCTTTATCTGTGCCTAAATCAAAACGTAGATTCCATGAGCAAATTTTCTTTCTTAGAACTGCACACATGTGGAACTCTCTGCCGCTTGCCTGTTTCCCTCCTGACTTCAACTTGGATGTCTTCAAGTCCAACATAAACAAATTCCTGATGAACCATCCCCTTAAGTAATGACACTTTATCAAATCTCCGATACTAACTATTACTACGATACTATCTTATTGATTACTGTACACACAATAACCTTTATCCCCGAGTGGCGTTTGGGCCTTGATAAGTGGTGACCTCCATGTAAAAAAAAAAAAAAAGATTTGATTTCAACGGGAAGAAACTGGATTGATGCTGTGGATTTGGCTTTAGATTAAAAAAAATGGAATACTTTGATTTCCTTGCTGTGTTGCAGGATGCATGATTTTCCTAAGTCGAAGAGAGATAAAAGTTTTATTTTAACAGATTTTCTGTTTTTTTTAATAGAATTCTTCATTGAATTATCCATCTAAATATACACATATCAACAATAATGAAAAGTAAAATAATAACTTCCTGGCTTTGCCGGGTAGGTACAATTAGTCTATTATATACATATCTATAAAAGTGAAATTGTCTGTGTACATTTCCCTACCAAATAACTCTGTCAATTTTCAGTCTACAGACTCGAGATTTGACATAAGGGGTATTGAGATTTGCGAAAATCTTTTTAATAGCTTTTCGGCCAGAAATTTGGCTGTCAAGGGGGTCAAAGTTCAACGATTTGACCTTTGAAAAGTCTACCAAACTCCTCCGCCAATTTTGGGTCTAAACACTTGAAAGTTTAAATGTAGGTTACTCAGACAAGAATCAAACTTTTTAATTTGATTTGAGCTCAAAACAATAAATGTTAAGGGGTCAAAGTTAAAAAAAAAAATTTGACCTCTGTGATCTCTACCAAATTACTCAGCCAATTTTTGGTCTAAACATTTGAAATTTTACATAAAGAGTATTCAGACATAGGGCAAGTTTTTTAATCAGTTTTTGGATGAAAATTTGGCTGAAAAGGGATCAAAGTTCAAAAGATTTGACTTTTACGATTACTAGCAACCTATTCAGCCAATTTTGTGTTTAAACATATGAAATTTTACATAAAGGGTATTCAGACATGCAGCAAGCTTTTTAATCAGTTTTGGGGCAAAAATTTGGATGCCAATAGGTCAAAATTGAAAGAGTTGACTGTTACAGACTCTACCAAATTCCTTTGCCAATTTTGGGTCTAAACACTTTAAATTTTAGATGGAGGTTACCTGGACATGAGTCAAACTTTTTAATATATATATATATATATATATATATATGCACATAAAGTTATGAACAGTACATGGGGCCCAAGCAAAGCTGGGCTAAACTACTAGTATATATAAAGTCAAACTTTCTATCTGTACGTGTGTGTATTTCTGGCAGGATGTCAGAAATTATGCAAGATAAACTTACAAACCTTACACTATTGGATTCACTATGTATCAGACAGGTTATATAAAAAAAAGTAACTTCAATCTTTATACACTGAGTTCAACAGAGGCAGTATTCATGTAGTAGGAGGGGATTGTCAGTAATTTTTGAAACAAATTTCTTTTTTTTTTTATTGTTTGGAACAAAATTCTAACAACATTTTATTTAGGTTAAATTTTTAAATTGTTTTATTTTCTTTTCCAGCACCCCGGGCAACGCCAGGTAGCCCTACTAGTTATTTATAACTTATAGTAATGGTTATTCTATTATTATTATTATTATTATTTATAGCTTATAGTAATGTCTATTTTTTTTATTATTTCTTTTGACTTATAGTAATGGTTATTTTTTAATTATTTTTAACGCATAATAAGAATTATTTTTTATTTTTAATTCACAGTAACGGTTGCTTTTTTTATTTTAATTTATAGTAATAGTTATTTTTATTTTTAATTTATAGTTATGGTTGCTTTTTTATTATTTTTAATTTATAGTTATGGTTGCTTTTTATTATTTTTAATTTATTGTAATGGTTGCTTTTTTATTATTTTTAATTTATAGCTATGTTTGCATTTTTATTATTTTTAATTTATAGTGATGGTTATTTTTATTTACTTATAGTAACGGTTATTTTTTTAAATTTCTTTTTACATATATTAATGGTTATTTTTATCATTTCTTTTATCTTATAGAGATGGTTATTTTTTATTTTTACTTATATCAATGGGTATTTTTTTTTCTTAATTTCTCTCAATTTATATTAATGGTTATTTTTATTCCTTTTGACTGGTGGTAATGATTATGTTATATTATTTTTAACTTATAATGTTTATTTTTATTCTAATGTTTAACTATTATTATTATTAACTCCTCCTCCTCCTCCTCCTCCTCCTCCCCCCCACCACCACCACCACCATTTTTCTTTTTGGTATTCCATGAGTTAAAATAATAAAATAACCATTACCATAGCTCCAAATTAGCTATGGTAATGGTTATTTTATCATTTTAACTCATGTTATTCTATTATTTTTTAACTTATAGTAATGGTTATTATTATAATTACTTTTATTATTATTTTGATTATCATAATTATATTTATTATTATTGTGGTAATTTTATTATTTCTAACTCATATTGTTTCTATTTCTTTTAACTTACAATAAGTTATTTTTTTTTATTATTGTTTTTTAACTCATGGTAACAGTTAATTTTTATTATTACGTTTCACTTATAGCAAGCGTTATTTTTATTTTTAACTAATAGTAATAGCTAAGTTTTTCAGGAAATCTTGAACATTTTTGTTCCAACTATTTTTCTGTTAACACTTAGTGTATTTTGCAAATTTATAGACAAATCAAAACAATTTATGGTTTAAGAAAATATTAAGCTAACGTTTCCTTGCGAAAATGATATTTTTAAAATAAACATTTGCCTATGTTATACCCCCTTTTTTTTTTTTTATTCCAAACGACTTTATATCCAAATTTTGATTCACTAACTCCTAAAACCATAAGAAAAAAAAAACATGAATAAGTATTTGGTGTGTGTACATATTAGTTGTAATCTGAACCGAATATTATTTATAAGGGAGCATGATGTTAGATAACAGAATTCATTATATTTAACAACACTGATGCATACAAATAATTATCTTCTGAATTTTGAGATATGGATATTTTGTATTGTATTATTTGGATTATTGTTTTCATAACATTCTTTGTTGATTACCACATAGTGGATAAAGTACTTGTTAAATTCGGTTGTAAGTTACACTTTTCTGGAAGTTCACATTGAAGAGATGTTGCCAGCCTGTTTCTGCTCTATTGTTATTTTCATTGCAAGTGCTCATCTGAGCTCCAATCTATGGTCTTCCCCCTTGTCAAACTTTCACAAAAACCATGTCTGACTAAAACCACTATCAATAATTTCCCCTACTCTATCTGCGCCTAAATCTATACGTGGATTCCATGAACAAAGCTTCTTTCCTAGAACTGCCTGCCTGTGGAACTCTGTTCTGCTGACCTGCTTTCCAGCTGACTACAATATGGTCATCTTCAAATCCAACATAAACAAGTTCTTATTGAACTATCCTCTTAAATAATCAAATTATACCAAATTTCTATTACTAATACTTACTATGCTATATACTTTACACATATTAACTCTTATCCTTGAGTGGCTCCAGACCATGATAAGGGTTGACTTGGGAAAAAAAAAAAGTTGAAGGCAACACTAAAAAATACAACTGCTAATTACTTAGCTGACGAAATAAATGCTACTCTCATGAATTAAATGAAGGGTTCTGTTCAAAATATATACGGCATAATCACATAGACATATCGGTTCTCATCAGATCACTGAAGTTAAGCAACGTCGAGCCTGGTTAGTACCAGATGGGTGACTATTTGGGAATTCTAGGTGCTGCATAAGCTCTCCACTTATCTCTGCATTTGTTTCCAGTCGTCTTGTACACACTTCAATGTCAACTCAGGAGAGGGGTGGTTGGAGATTGCGCACCTCTTGTCACAAAAGTTTCATGCGCAGGCACCCCTTCGTGAGTATCCATAGTCTGTCAAAGACTGAAGGCGCCCTGTTTCTGTTCAGAATTCTTTCCAGATTCACGAGTTTGACAAGACTCACCTGAAAAAGGTCAGAGGTTGCATCATCATTGTGGTGCTAACACTCAAGATGAGAACAGTAGTCTGACTAATACAAATGATCAATATGTTTTAGCACCATGTTTCTTTTAGATAATATTTCAAGTTTTAGTTTATAAACTTGCAGGGCTATCCAGCATTGCCAGGGTGGAAGAATAACATAAAATTATCATTAAAACTATTGTTTGTAATATTATTTCAAGTGAAGAAATTGTTTTTTTTCTTATAGAGATCACCAGAAATTTTAAAGTTAACATTATAATTAATGTTAGCTTAAGGATTTGAAAGAATTTTCTTCAAAAAGCTTGGAATAAAAATAAGCAAAAAAACCCCAAAAAAACTTGCAAAATTTAATAATGAAAATTCCTTTTACAGTGTATGCCATTCACAACAGCAAATTCCAAATAACAGTGCTTATGCAAAACAAGGATAACATTATTGTTAGCATCTGGGCAGGTTACCTAAACTGCTAGAAGGTGCGAAAACACTTAACCAGTAAAAATCACAGTAGCCAACAATTGGCAAACAATAAAAACATTGCGGAAAATTCAATAAATTTTTGAAAAATAATTAATTCAATAAATTTTTGAAAACTGGTTTATGAATCTAGTCTCTAGAAACAAATACTTAATTTTGTTAAAAATGGAAACCTAGAGGTAAAAGTAATGTTTCCTGTACATGTATAGCAAGCAGCACCATTCACCTTGATGGGTTGAACTGGTTTCCGCCAAAGGAGGAAGTTCCTAAGGAATATAAAATTCACAAGCTGTCCTTAGTTGTATGTAGTTCATAGTCAAGAGAGATATTGATATTATATTTCTGCAGTTCTTGCAAAGAGGTGCCGACATCCTCCTACACATAGCACTTGGTATTCCTAAATGGTCACCCATCTTGTACTGGCCAGGTTCAAATTTGCTTAGCTTTGCTGATCTAATAAAAACTGGTGTGTCAACATGATTGTCATATGCACACGTATACAGAAATGCAGGTTAAAAAAAAAAAAAATCTTAAACCCTAATTTATATTCATTATGGTTGAAAAAAGTAGGGGAAAAAAAAATTAATAAATAAATAAATTAAAAAAAAAAAATTTTGTTTGCTGTCAAAAAAATATTTATGAAACTTGATGATGAGTTTTTTGTTTTTTTATTTATTTGACCTTTTTTCTTTTTAATTTTCTTTTTGTATTCTTTTTTTTTTGTATTAATAAAAATTTTTTTATTTCATTGAAAAATTTGGCCAGCATTTTCACAAAAATTAAAAAAAGCAGTTCACGTTACTTGTTCAGAATATATCTATGATAACACAGCTCCTATTTTGCATGAGTACTAACACCTAAAATATCGTTTATAATGCAATAATCATACATTTAACTATGTTAGTAATCATTGATCAAACTGAACAATTTGAATTAAGTTTCGATATGAAGGTGCACTTAAAGACGGTCAGAGGTACACCAGAATCAAGTCCCTCACATCCTTCACTGCTCAAGTAGAAGTTGATTTAGTCTTTGGATCCA